>NC_084903.1:24653217-24730717 GCF_949316345.1 Pungitius pungitius
TCAGTAAATGTACCCCTGTGTTTGTTTCACCTGGGTGGGTGGCACTCTGGTTGTGTATACGTGAGTGCTGGTGTATGGTAGAATATTTGTATTTCTGACGATTTGGTATAAGTGTGTATGCAATTATTAAGTGTTTTTTTGTTTCTTTGTTATCTTTATTACGGGGGGGGGGGGGGGGGGTGAGGAGTAGTTTAGCCCTGTCTAACAACACTAGCTACACCTGGCTGGGCCCCCTAATGTAAGTTTTGTTAGGGCGCCGTGGTAGTGTGCCAGTTAGGTTGTGATTTTTGCTGGGAGATAGGACAGGTAAGGGGGTGGGAAGCATTTTGTTCTTTTCTTTGCTTTAGTACCGCCAGCTCTCCTCATTTCCCCTGTTAACAGCGCTATAAATAAAAACAAGCCTGTTTACCTCTACTTCAAGCTCATGTCTATTTCTTGCACATTCAACACCACACCCTGTTTATTGGCCACAGGACGCCGTCAGGCAGTGGCGTGGATCCCACTCCCCTCCTGGGGAGGCAGAACGTAACAACTACACTAAATGTCTGCAGCTCCATGTTTCTGATTGGCTGCCAACATTGACTAGAGTCATTTGCATGTCATTTTTAAATCTTTTACTAAAATGTATCATTATATACGTATACTTTATTATACACTATAAGACACTTGTTTAGCATGGTATGTTTGAGAGAAATATGTATCACTACATTCAGGGTCATCTGCTGATGAAGCTGCAGGAGGTTTTCAGCTCTGAACCCATTGGTCCGTGTGACCGTCAATCAGCTGATCAACATCTCTGTGAGCTCATCCAGCCTCCTTCCTGTGTGAGTGTAGAGCAGGAAAGTACCAGAACAAGATCTAAGAAGAGTTTCTCAAGAAAAGTTTAACACATCAACAAATGTTTCTTTATGGAAAACATGTTTGTATTTTAACATGAAAATAAACTTTTTACATTTCAGTTTGGAATTCTTATTTTTTAGTGGGTTTTAAACATTTATATGTCATTTATATGTACCTTTCTGAATGAAGCAATGAATCCAGAATCATCTTCATCTCATGAAGTGTTCTAAATGAGAAGCTCCCACATGTTGAAATGACCTCAGCGCCTCCCGTTGGGCCTCTAGATGCAAAGTGGATGGAGCGGCTCGGACTGGAAGCTGGTGGACTTCAGACTCCCCGACGTGGTCCAATATGTTCTAACATGGTCTTATGCTAAAAGAGTGATAATTGTCTGTATTGAAGCAATGTGTGAAAAGCAGGATGATTCCAAAGTGTCCTTTTGCAGCCGTGTAGGAAGGAAGGAGGCGAGTCAACGTGCTTTCACACAAACGCTCAAACAAAGCCACTCTGTCACCTCGACTGGACCTCGGTTCATTCCTCACTTGCTTTGTGACTTTTCACATGTGCTCCCAGATGGTTTAGTGTTTAGGGTTCCAAGCCTCTCGTGGCCACCTGCCGCTGGGGATGACCTTCGTGTGTGTGAATAAAAACTCGGACGTCACCTAAAGTTGAGTGGTGATCAACTTATAAATTCAATTGCAATAGTGTGAGCAACACAGATTTCGCAGTTGACTCAACTGTATAGACGTGTGGCCCCTGCAAAAGCGCGTAGGAAACCCCACGCAGCCCCCAACGGCTGACCCTACAGTGACACAAGAACACTCCATTTTGGATCAGGAGCTGCCAAGGTAAGAACGTTTCATCCTGCTTGTATTCATCGTTTGTTAAATTTAATCATGAATAGGAAACTTGATAAATCGTACACATGGTGTACCTTGCTGCAGTAGTTTTAAGTGATTTAAAAAGCTATTGTTGATGGCCAAGTTTGCTTGCTAAGCTGTTAGTAAGCTAACGTTAGACTATAAACTTGCCGTTTTATAGTTTTTTCTATTGCTGAGTGTGTAATTTTCAGCTCATAAATATTTTTCAAGTAGAATTTGCCAATGATAGCGCATGAATATTAACTTAATTCACTGATGTTAGTGTCCTTTACCAGACTCTGTTAAAGGGCAATGATAACTTTTAGAATCCATCAAGTAAGACGTCAATTTTAGTTTAACACCAATAAATCACCTGAAAACAATTTAGCATAATTTTTAGCAATATTTTTTATTGAAACTAAATACTTACACGAACTAGGAAACTGTGGCTAGACTTGTCATCTTTTAGGAGCGTTAATAGGGGGGGGGGGGGTCATTCACAGGAAAAGCCTTTTGTAAACTCTGATAAATCAAAAGCTTTTTTCTTGGTGCTGAGTTAGAAAATGTTGCCCTGTCCTGCTGAAGAATTCAAGTCAGAGACAGCCTGGCAGGATGGGGGTTCCTGTCTGGACTTGATTTAAGAGTCGGGACCCGCACGGACAAACAGAGGTTTCTCTGTGTGTATTGATAAGGGGATCGGTTTCTGTTCTGACTAAGGAAGCAAGGTCAGCGGGTCAACCAGCAGATGTGTAAGATAAGGCGGGAGGCCCACACCACACTTCATACAACACTCATACTTTTTTCATTGTTTACGTTAGGCAAGGTGGTCTGGACATTGGATGTGACCGGATCCTTAGAGGCGGGGGGAGAAGGTTCATCCCCTACGCCAGCTTAGGGCCAATAGAAATCTTTTCTTTGTCTTTCGGGTTATAAAACATGATGTTCTTGCTGATGATGGTTAGTGTGTTCTTCCGGCCTGCGGGCCGGTAGGATTGCTCCTGCCTTTGCAAATGCAGCGCTTTTACTTGACCTGTGATCAGATGAATAAATCTACCAGAACGAGAGAAGTAGTTTGGCTGAATTCTTCCAGACGTCCCCATCCAGGCTTCCAATTTTTGAACACGAGCCTCTCTTTTGAAAATCATAACAATTTCTGTAATCTTGTGCTTGAGCTCGTCCTTTTCAGCGTTTTAAACTACTGTAATTATTAACCAATCATCCAACCATGTGTTAATTAAGGTAACTTAACGTGCATTTGTGTAATTAGCTGTTTTGCCACTTTTTACCACGTTTGACGCGGAACAGAAATTCATAAATGCCCGTTTTACACGGAAAGTTTTGTCAGCACACAAAATGTTGTCTTAGCCGGCAAACGGTTAGTTTAGTCAACGCTCTGTTTTCACCCGAACGTGTCAGTTAGACAGAAGATCAAAACCAAAATACAGGCCGGTCTCCAGTTTTCAAGACGCCTCTGACTCCACGATGCTGGTGTTCTCAGTCAGGAACATACTGAAAAGCCCTTAAGCCCTGTTAGCCGTTTTGTGCCTGTTCTGTAAAATCAAACTAATAAAGCTATAGTTAATTACAGTTAATTAATTATAAACACTTATAAACTGTAGAGGCAGAATTCCTGACATAATTTGTTTTAGTTTTTTTTTATGTATCTGTTATAGTAAGAGTTATGCACAATATACTTGGGGGTGATTTTTAGCCAAATGTATTTCTACGTTAAATAACTGGTGAGTGTATTTCTACTAAGATACTTTTCCATTAGATGGAATCCTTGTTCTGTGATGCAATGTTTACTAAAATTATTTACTGCAATTAAATATTAACTGTTAAATAATTTTCTAAATACTTAGTAATAAATCGAAACACAGTTTTAAAGGAACATTGCTTTGGCTGTTCAGTTTTGTATGGAGGACAAAAAATGACTTAAGTATAAATAAATAAATAAATACATAAATGTATAAATAAATACAGGAATAAATAGATGTGTACATAAATGAATAAATATATTAATAAATGCCAAGTCCCTTTGGACAAAAGCCTCAGCTAAATGACATGTGATGTAATGTAAAACAAAGGTAAGTGCAAATCACTAAAACAGGGTTAAGATTCTAAAAACCAAGCAAGTTGAACACAACAAACAAAACAACTGAGGAAAACAGCAGAGAGTAAACCAAAGAAAACACAAGACTACAAAATATAAAATGGCAAAACAGCAGCAAGTTCTCTCTGTACGGCACTGGACCAAAGGAGGGTGGACTTTGTGTTAGTACAGAGTGTTTGTGTGAAGTAACAACATTGCCCCCCCCCAGTAGAAGTGAGTCCTGCTGATGAATGGTGCTCGGTGCGTTCATTGAGGCGGCAGGTTGCAGGTTGGATGGACGTCTACATTTAAACGGTGAGGACTGACTGGACGCTTTGTGGGACGACGTGTTGTTGAGTAAACGCTACAGACGTCTCCACAGGAGGGGGCTCATCTACTCGTGTGTGTGTGTCCAGTGAGGGGCCTCTGACAGGAGCGCAGTGGGGGGCCCTTAAGTTACCTGGTGGCAAAGAGCACTGAGCGGTAAGGCCTCTGAGAGGACTCATTGGACCGTGATGCTGTAACAAGAGAACATCTGCAGTGGGGGGGGATTGAGTGAGGATACATGTGTGTGTGTGTAGGTGTGTGCTAATGACGAGCGCTGACACATGTCCTCATGTTCTAGTCCTTTCTAGGGTATTGTGTAGGTAGGGATGTGTCTATAGTCATACATGTAGATGAGTCACAGTCTGATGGAGGGAGAGGAGAAGCCAGCAGGAGGCCCTCAGACAGAGAGGGTGAGGAGCAAAGGTTGAGGAGATGTTGTTGGAACCATGATGCAGGTTTTGCTGGTTTTGTTCCTCTTGAGGGAAACACCGGGTGAATTGGGACATGCAGTTCCTCCACATGAACACAGGGGGGCACATGACCATGAACATGCACGTGAGTAAGTGCCTGCTAATGGGAACGGGTGATGATGGGAAGCAGCCAGTCAACGTGTCTGCATCCAGGTGGCGTCTCATACTGTAACCACAACATGTGATGAAATGCAAGGAAATGGAGCTTGGTGATTATATGCAGAGCTCGGATTAAAGATGACTTAAAGACACTCACTGGACAGTGGACATGTCCCCCCGTTCGCCCTGTAGTGTCTTAACACATCCATGGAAATGTGTTGGGGCCTCTACAGACATGGAGACAGGACTCGTTGTGACACTGAGGGCTGCAGAAGGTTCAGGACGAGATGCTGCAGAGACAGCAGCTGTGGGACAAAGGTCTCACGTGTAGACGCTAGGAGACAGAAGGGGACGGCCAGCGAGACAGAATGAACTGACCTGAATGAGCCAGTTAGTCCAGCATCAACACAGCAGATAGAGGCAGAACATTGGAGAACATCAGGACCATCAGGTGCGTGGTCACAATGAGGGAGACACAACAGAGTCAACACAGCAGAGAGGGGGGCTGGTGAAGGACGAGGAGGACAACAGGGGGACACCAGGAGGAGAGGGACGTAGTGAGGACTGAAGGAAATGTCCAAACTAACGTGTTGCATCGCCGCCTCGTTGGTGTCTTTCTGGGAAGAACTCGGTTTATTTGAGTGTTGTTGCTCCAATAAATGTGTGTGAAGTGAAGCATCAGATGTGCAGTGTGTTCTGTGTGTTACTCAGAGTCCCCGTGAGGACGTGTGGGTCCTCACCACCAGTCACATAGATGAAGTCAACCAGTGAGACAAGAACTAGAGAGTAGTTTAAACTGGGAACCAATGAGTCCACAAGGTCTTATCTTCAGGGTCCGGATCCGGACCGCGGTCCACCAGTCAGTGACCTCTGGTGTAGAGACACAGCGATGGAATCACAGGGTCACGTGACATGTGACCTTTGCTAGGAGCCAGATGATGGCATTGAAATGGCCAGTAAAACTACTGGTTTCCAGGAAGTGCTTCAGTGGTGAAACACTTCCTGCTTCCTGATGAGGAGGAAAACCCACGGACACAATGATGTAAAAGGAACCTTCACATGACGCATCATGTTCAGCAGCTACAGCTACGAATGCTGGATGTGACTCACTCTGTCGTTCTAAAGTCAGGAGGAAATATTGTACAAACACCAGTTTACTGGAGAGATGAACGAGTGAGATGCATCATGGGAACATCCGTGTGTCCGTCAGTCATAATTTCAGCCCTCGTTAACCACGTGTCATCGTGGGGAGATCGAGGTCAGAGGTCACAGGAGGTGAAAAGAACTAAATGGGTTACAGTGGTTTTTAAAATAGTTCCTCATGGAACTAATTTAATGTGTTTTTTATTAAAACTACCCAACAAATTTTAACATAATTGAGACTTGCTACCTTATTATTTTGAATTATTTAACAAAGTCACATTCACACTTGAGTGTCTCTTACTAAGCAGGAAATGAACTTGCCACAAAATAAATGTGTTAATTATTAGCAGAATGTGTGATTATCACCATAAAGCTTCTCGTTCTCTCGTCTCATACTTTATTAAACTGGTTTCGTTTCCTTGAACACAGCAGGTGACACAGACACATTTATCAAAGTGATCTTCATCATTTCATCTCTTTGTGTGATGACACATGAAAACTGATGCTTGGTGCGTGTTAGAACACACGTGTGCACATGTGAGGGAAAAGTCCTTCTCATGATGCTCACGTGTGCTTTTGGTGATTAAAGGTCACAAGTTGTCCTCTTTTCCTCATTCAGACAACTCTTAAAGTACTTTGTTAGAGTGGAACTAGTACTAAAAGTATCTGTGGAACACAAGTGTGTTTAGTTTGATTTATTACAACATTCTTATTCAGGAGCAAGACCCTTAAGAACATAATATCATCAATTAAAATGTCATTACTGACAGAAATAAACACAATACTTGGGATTTAAGTCAAATCTTTTATTATGCAAAATTTTTAAATTGCTTTAAGACAAAATTAAGTAAATCACAAAGTATAAATTTAAGTAATATTCTCGCAAATTAAGTAAAATCCTTAAAATATAAAAAGCAAACTCCACAATGACAATGTTCTTTTGGAAAAGGCAAAATCCTTAATTAAAACAAATAGTATATTTATTGATTACTAAAGTAAGTAAATAAACATATTTCTAATAAAATATCCCTATTTCTAAAATAATTAAACTGCTCAAGCAAAGTACAAAATGAAGTATATTTATGAATATTAATCATGAAAAAGCAAAAGGTAATTTCCTCAATTAAACATGAAGAATTTAAGATTCAAGCAAAATCTTTTAAGGTTCTTAAAAAAAAACCTTAAACACAAGATATTTTAAATGAATTAAAAACAATAAAATGAATTAAAAACAGTAAAATATGCATAAAAGTTAAGTCCTGAATTACAAACTAAAATCCTGCAGTGGAACAATAAGTGAAATTAGTGAAAGCGTTTCACTAAAGTAAGAGTTTTATGATGCGCTATTGTTCTTATTTGTATTATTATGATCGTTTTTATTGAAATGTAGTCCAGCTGTATGGATCTGTATCAATGAGTCATGTGACCCAGTAGAGATGGCTGAGGTGAAGTGATGATGTCATCACATCTGTTGACGACACCAGCAGGTTCTCATCATTGACTTTCATTGTACAGAAGGTAGAAGATGGATGTCAATGGTTCATGTGTCTGATTTAATGCATCACATTCACATTGTTCCTCATAGTCTTTGGTTTCTAAGGCTGCTTGGACTCTGCTAAACCTGATCTCAGGTCTACTTTATTCAACTTTATACCTGTGAGGTGTTTTAGAGCAGGAACCAATGGGCTTTGAGCTGAGAGCCACAGACAGGAAGTCAGAAGGTATGAAGAGAGAGGAAGAAACACAGGCTCTAATAAAGTCACATGATATTCCAGCCTTCATGCGTATGAAAGTGAGCTGATGCTGGTTGTGTGTTACAAATCCATCTGGATGTGAGAGGAGCTCCTTGGAGGAGCTACTCTGCTCCCTGAGCTCCTTCTTCTTCAGCTGCAGGAACACCCAGGTGATGATGATCCAGCTCAAAGTCCTCCCGTCTGCCCAGCTTCCGCCCCCTGGTGGTCTGGAGAGACATGACAGCACCTGTCTTCAGTTGACTAGTCACAGAGCTTCATGTGGTCCAACAGACGTGTGTCCGTACCTTACAGTAGAAGTAAAGGCCAACGTTCACCACCAGCAGCATCAGAGGCAGGAGGACCGCTTTGATGATGAGAGGTGTTGGATCTGCTCACACACATGGAGAGTGATCACATGACACCATGAGTCCACCAGCTCCCATGGAACCAAACACTGTATTACTCTGTGTTTACTTCATATTCACTGATTGAACTGTTCATCTGCTTTATGGTCTATTAGAGACCTGTCAATCAGTGTGTAGCCCCGCCCTAGAGCATCACCTGCTTTATGGTCTATTAGAGACCTGTCAATCAGTGTGTAGCCCCGCCCTAAAGCATCCCCTGCTTTATGGTCTATTAGAGACCTGTCAATCAGTGTGTAGCCCCGCCCTAAAGCATCACCTGCTTTATGGTCTATTAGAGACCTGTCAATCAGCGTGTAAGCCCCGCCCTAAAGCATCACCTGCTTTATGGTCCATTAGAGACCTGTCAATCAGCGTGTAAGCCCCGCCCTAAAGCATCACCTGCTTTATGGTCCATTAGAGACCTGTCAATCAGCGTGTAAGCCCCGCCCTAAGGCATTCTCTGCTTTATGGTCTGTTTGACTCTAAATGGTCAATAATTTACTAAATAAACAATATGCTGTATTGAAGACTTAAAACTAGAGATTGAAACCATAAACTCATGTTAGCTTCAGTTCTCAGAGGACCAGAGTTACCATGGTAGCCAAACCACTCTGTCTTACAGCATATTGTTAGCTGACCCTTTATAGCTGTTGTTTAGGTTTGGTTACTCTTTGACATGTGTAACACAATGACAGGAGTCACAGAGTCCTTCCAGAAACATCATGCATGCACTCTGTGGTCAGCTGATCATCTTCAGTCCGTTTGGACCAATCGTCTTCCACTAAGCTGCATGTAAACAGTCAGCTTACCTTCCACAGAGACAGAGAGCAGACGGCTCTCAGAGGAGAAGTTATGAGAAAAAACATAGAGGTGATAAACACATCTGTAGCTTCCTTGGTGGGCGGGCTCTGCAGCAGGAAACAGGAAGTGGGCAGAGTGATTGACAGCTGGCTCAGTGTAGTTGTGTGCTGAGGTGAAGGAGAGGAAGATGAGCTGAAAGGAGCCTCCTGGGTACTGTGGCTGGATGGAGCAGCAGATGTTGAAGGTGGAGCCCCTGAGCACCTGAGCCCCCTGCTGCTGGGCCTCGGAGACCCCGTACATGGAGGAGGACACAGAGATGATTGGCTGAAGCAGCAGGTCTGTAACAGAGAGATGAAGACAGGTGATGTTTACCCTTCATTAAAAGAGACGGACCCTCAATAAGGAAGTGATGTCACAGACAGACAGACAGTACATAGATGATGTCACTGATGGACTCACCTGAGCAGGTGAGATCCACGATGGAGGAAGAGGTAGTTGATGTTATACACTCCCTCAGAGCAGATCCAGACTGAAGACAGTCAGAGTCAATCCACCACACAGATCTCTTTGAGGACTCCTTTCTGTGTCTGATAGAAACAGCAGAGCCACAGTCCAGATCTCTACAGGCAACATCTGCTGCCTTCAGGTTCATTCCATAGTAACCTACTGGTATCCATTCTCCTTGATATTTCACCTCCAGGGTTCCTTCACAGCGACTGGCTCCTCCCACAAACCTTAAAGGTACTGAACCTAAACAAGAGAGTCGTCAGTAGAAGAACAAAGTGAGTTTCAGTAGAACAGAAATGAAGCAGATCAAAGCTGCAGCTCCTCTTCTACCTGAGCAGGTGAGTCCAACAGCTTTACCAGGTGAGCAGGTGTTTCTCTCTGAGCCTGAGCTTCTACAGTCCAGGAGAGCAGACTCATGGCCTCCACACTGGAACCCTTTGGTCCACATTGGAGCCTCCACTTCTCCATAGAGCGCCCCCTGGAGGACTGAAGGAGCCCCACAGCCAAGCTCCCTACAGACCACCTCTGCACCCTGCTGGTCAAAGTCCTCTTCACACACTGAGGACCACTGGTTAGACTGGTTAGACCTCACCTCCAGTCTGCCTGAGCACAGACCAGACCCACCCACCAGCCTGATGGAGTCTGGAGAGAAGACAGAAGATGAGAGAGACACATTAAAGACATCTGTTGCTAAGTGGGGATCTACCCACTGAATCCTGCTCCCAGGGGGGTCAGGTGAGGGGCATTCTGGGTCAGGGGCTGTATGGGGGGGGGGCAGCATGACAGAGTTAACGTTATAATAAGAGCAGTTTGTTCTAAAGTCTCATGTGACTTTAAAAACACGACAACGGTTACCAATGTCACGTAACTTAGGATATACAATGTGAGGCCCTTCAATGGAAGTTGTGTTATTTTAAGGAAGTTGTAATTCTTACAGCTTTCTATTCATACTTCATCACCTCAGTGGAGGCTTTGACTCAAAGCTCCAGTGTTGGTCAACTTGATCCTGGACCAGTAGATGAAGGTCAACCACTGGAAGGCTGGAACCTGCTTCTGCTTCTTGTGTCGATGGACTCGTTTCCCTTCATGATTCTAAAAGGTTTGAAGGTGTTGCAAAGCAATTCACCTCCAGACCACCAGGTGGAGTCACGTGTTTTGTTGGAGACGACCTACAGAGTGACGTCTTTGTGTGGAACTCGTTGGTTTGTTTATTTATTTATCAGACTGCTTTTCATGGCTTTTCTTTCATGGACATATTTGTTCCGTATTTTCCTCCAACTTTGTTCACCCATCAACCGGCAAACCGACGTGTGCAGAGATGTCCCTCCATGAATCGGAGGCCATCATCACGTCCTTACAGTCCCCCAATGACGGGTTGTATCAGTGTTCATATTTACGGATTTCTTCAGACAAAAACTCTTCAAACTGATTCATTCTCTCAAAAAAAATCTTAGTTTTAATAATGGAATGATTCTATGAAACCAGAAATGTGAGCCTCCTGAAAGGATGCAGCTAGCAGACCAATCACAGCCTTGCGAGCTGCGTGAGGCTCGCAAAGCTTTTGATGCAAGTTTATAAAAATGTGTCGATGCAGGAAAGCAGCAAGAGGGGTGAAAAGGCAGCAAGGGGCTCTGTGTGCGAGTCCTTGTGTTTCTCTGAAAACACAGAAGTATAAACTAGGCTTTTGTTGTTGTTTGATTGTTAACCTCCTGTAGCAGGTGGCACCATGGGGGGGGGGGGCGCTGTGGGGTCAAGGTGGTGCACCTATAAAAGGGGAAGTGGCACTTTGCCATGAAGTGCCAGTTTCCTGGTGGGCCCCCACGGTATGGTTGGGCCCCCAGTAGTGGTGAGAAAGCTCCATTCTCTCTTTGTAAATATATTTGTTCGTTCATATGTATTAATGGATGAAAAGGTTTTAATGGAGTTTGCATGACAGGATCGGGAGGAGAGGCACCGATCCGGGCAAAGAGGGAACGAATGGGTGTGAGAGTTTGATGCAGTAGGTATGTTGGGTTTTTAAATTAAATTAAAGTATGAATTAAAGTTTGTTGTTGGTAAGTGTGTTTCAGTTATTATCCCGCTACTTGCTGTCCTTTTGTTAGTTTTGTTTTTTTGTTTTCAGCGGTTAGTCCGCTCCTGGTCCATTGTATTTTGTTTTAGACAGAGCGGACTAACCACTTTAAGTTTTTGTTTGTTTTCTGATCACTTTCCCCACATTTCAAGGTACACTTCATGCAGCGCTCCGGGCAAACCCTGCCCTATGGTGTGAACTGGGGGGGGGAGGGGGGTTGGCCTTATACACAGGTGTGCTGTGCCGTGTTAAGCGGGTTTGACCGCGGTGTGTTTCACAGGGTGACTCGGGGCGCTCGGAGCCTGCAATGTGTGTGTGTGGCGTCGGATTAGACCCATTTGTAATAAATAATATTAAACTATATTCGGCTTCCGTTTTTATATTTATAAGTTAACACTCCCACCACTTAAGGGGGCGGAGCTATGTTTCAATTACAAGGTGCATATAATCAGAAGGATTACCTGCCACAGGTGTTGGTGCTTTGGAGGCCAATAGTTCTGTGAGTGAGAGTGTGGAAGGTGGAAGGTGAGCGTGGAACAGTCAGCGTAGAAGAGACACGTGAAGAATGTGTTCGGATCCCTTCATGGTGTCAGGAGTGTTGTATTCATTTCATTTATGTGAAGGAAAGGTGGACTTTCACAAAACTGAGGTGTCTGTTTGGAGATCAAAATAAAGGACAATCAAAGACTATTGGAGACGTCTCCAGGATTATTTCATGCGTCAAAACGAACTTCCCACCAGCGACAGGGACCTTACTTTCTGACAGGCCAAAGGGTCACTACGACCAGTTTCTCTATTCAAGACGTCTCTGAATCTGTCACCAGTTCTCTGCTCACTCAAGAACTAACAAAGTTAACATGGCCACCCAGCTGGGACGCACACAGGACGGCGTGAGGACACACAACCAGGACGTGGATGAAAACAGGACATTTCATCCAGAAGAATTCAAAGTGTGGAGTTTAGTGGGGCTTTTGAGTCTTTCCTCAACACACAACAAACTACGTTCATCTCAACATATATAACCTTATTATATGATATTTATATTGGACATTTATGTGGATATCTAAGCTCATTAGATCCACTGATGTGTGTCTGGTTTAAAATGATTTGATTCCACAAAGCAGTCAGAGCAGCAGACTCAGTAGATCTGCTTCAAGAGGAGATGGTGTTATTTCACACAGGTCAAGAGGTCATTCTGTGTGAAGGCGGCCCACTGGTGGAACGCTGCAACACGTACCAGACCTTCACGTGACCTTCAGGATCAGGTGTGCTGTCTGTCCTGCTGCATTCTGCTATTTGTGCATTTGTGTTGTTCTTTGTCTGTGTGTGTGTGTGTGTGTGTGTCATGTGCTTCAGTGGTTCACTGTGTGTGTGCTTCCCCTGTAGGTGTGTGTGTGTTCTGCCTGCAGGCTGCAGCCTCTTATGGTCGCTCTACTCTATTGTCCTACTTCTTTACCTGTGGGATGGTTTTGTTTGTACATTGTGTCTTGTGTTTTAATATTCATTTTATTTTAGGAGGCCTTAAAAACATCTGGTTGAGGACAGCAGATGTAAATGAGCCTCTGACGAACCTACAGTACACCTGTTGGTTAGTGTGCACAGTCCCTGCAAAATAAATGAATAAATAATTAACTATTGAAATGTGCTCATAGTGATGTTTCACAGGTACAAATAACCCTGCTGGTTTAAATGTTTATTATAGAGAATATGTAAGTAACTTGTGATATGAAGTTATATTAAACATGTGGGAGGCATCATTGTACCTGTAATAACGCCTCTCACATTTACCTCCTACAGTCTGGCTTCAGTTCACCTTCTGAGTCTCTAAATGTTGGATCACATGGGTCAGAGTCTCAGTCCAGGTGATCTCCTCCTCTTGGCTTTGTTTCATAGGTCACAAGGTGGAATAGAAAGAGATTCTCTCTGGTATGAATGAAGAGTTATGGGACTGACTGATGGAACACAACTATCCACACCTCAGAAGATGGGCCTTGACCCTGATGAAGAAACATGTCTCCACTTCAGCATCACCAGGTGCTGAGCCAGTAGAGGTAAACATGCAGAAAGTCCTGTTAGAAAGCAGAACATGTGGAACCTGAAGGTCCACTGGATGAGGAAGGGACAGGTGAAGGCTCATGAAGGGAGAGAGCCTCCTCAGAGAGGTGATAGATTCACAGTGTGTAGTGAGGGAGGGACTGGACCAACACACAGGAAGTACATGACACAAAGATGATGTCACTGATGACTTACCTAAGCAGGTGAGATCCAGGATGGAGGAAGAGAAAGTTGATATTAAACACTCCCTCACAGCAGATCCAGACTGAACACAGAAAGACTCAATCCACCACACAGATCTCTCTGAGGACTCCTTTCTGTCTCTGGTAGAAACAGCAGAGCCACAGTCCAGATCTCTACAGAGAACATCTGCTCCCTTCAGGTTCATTCCATCGTAATCTACTGGTCTCCATTCTCCTTGATGTTTCACCTCCAGGGTTCCTTCACAGCGACTGGCTCCTCCCACAAACCTTAAAGGTACTGAACCTAAACAAGAGAGTCGTCAGTAGAAGAACAAAGTGAGTTTCAGTAGAACAGAAATGAAGCAGATCAAAGCTGCAGCTCCTCTTCTACCTGAGCAGGTGAGTCCAACAGCTTTACCAGGTGAGCAGGTGTTTCTCTCTGAGCCTGAGCTTCTACAGTCCAGGAGAGCAGACTCATGGCCTCCACACTGGAACCCTTTGGTCCACATTGGAGCCTCCACTTCTCCATAGAGCGCCCCCTGGAGGACTGAAGGAGCCCCACAGCCAAGCTCCCTACAGACCACCTCTGCACCCTGCTGGTCAAAGTCCTCTTCACACACTGAGGACCACTGGTTAGACTGGTTAGACCTCACCTCCAGTCTGCCTGAGCACAGACCAGACCCACCCACCAGCCTGATGGAGTCTGGAGAGAAGACAGAAGATGAGAGAGACACATTAAAGACACTAAAAAGCATCTTATTAACGTTGTGTTTCTCTGAGAAGATCTGTATGAAAGTAAATCTGTGTCATCGGGGGTTGAAATAAAAAGGTGATTGAATTTCTAGCACTGAATATTTATGCATTTAAATAATGTATCTGAATGTTTTTCAACACTAAAATACTGAAAAAAATTCAACCTAAAAAAAATCACTCTTAAAATATTCAGCCGCAAAGAAAATTCAGCCGTGAGACACCAACATCTGGGACACTAAGGAAGAGCAAACAATTCTAGATTCAAGATCAGGAGCGTGCGTCAAGCTGAAGGAGCGAGCACCCAAAACACCTTCGAATTGTTTCCACGTCCAATAATAACGGGGCTTTAACTCCTCTTTAATTTGGGAAGAAGAGACAGAGAGGAGTCCTTGAATTTCACCCTCCTGCACATCCAAAGCCATTGTTTACACACACACACACACACACACACACACACACACACACGACCCCGCCCCCCATGTCACTCACATGCCGCATTCACTGGACAGGCACACAGTAGGAAACCAGAACATCAGAACATTGTCCCACACAGCAGATCACAGTGATGTCGCTACGATATAAAACTCATGGGCCGAACCAACATTAAACTTCATATTAAGGGGGGGGCACAAAATGTCGTCCAGAGGGCCGCAGGCCGCTAGTTTGAGACCCCCGCTCTAGAGGGTGAATAAGTGATTCATCCTGGATACACTACTGTCATAGATGATGTCACAGATGGACTTACCTGAGCAGGTGAGATCCAGGATGGAGGAAGAGTTATCTGATGATAAACATTCACTCACAGCAGATCCAGACTGAAGACAGTCAGAGTGAATCCTCCACACAGATCTCTCTGAGGACTCCTCTCTGTCTCTGATAGAAACAGCAGAGCCACAGTCCAGATGTCTACAGAGAACATCTGCTTCCTTCAGGTTCCACATAAAGCCACTTCCTGGTCTCCATTCTCCTTGATGTTTCACCTCCAGAGGTCCTGCACAGCGACTGGCTCCTCCCACCAACCTCACTGGTCAGAAACAAGTCATCAGTAAATAAATACATTTCATTTAACGTTGACCTCTGACTCCTCTTCATTGGATCTTTACTTCTCTCTTCTGTCTCTAGTTACCTGTTGATGTGGGATTTCCTTCAGCCTGGAGTTCTGGAACCATAAACAGTGAATGTCATTAAAGTCCTGAGTATGTGATTGAGCTTGTGTACAACTTTCATCAGTTGTTACATTACAGTTTTTCTCGATTCTTTACACACAAATCCTGGTACTTGACACACAATGAGCACAACATGTAACTCATGCATCAACCCCCTGAACCAATTCTGCTAAACTACAAGCACAATTCTTGCTTTACACTCAAATTGCAGTTCTAATACACACTTTTTTCAAAACACTACACACAATTCTCTGCACAATTTTCATGAAGTTTTCACAAGAAAAACACTGTCATTCAAAATTCTAAAGTCAATTGCTCTACTAAGCACACTGACTCGTCACATGGGAGAACACCTGTCACACAGTGTTACAATTAGGAATCAGAGCTTCAGCATAAAAGGGCAACAGGTGAGCTCTTCTGTTTTGGAGCAATGGATGACAACATTAGAAACAGAGCCAGAGGAGTGAGAGTAAGAGGAGGAGGACGAGGAGGACGAGGAGGACCAAGGACCGTAAACTCTGATGAGATCTGAGTCACTTTGGTTGACCAAAGCTATGGAGGAATTCTTCTCTGCCTGGAGATGGAAAGTGTTTGACTGAAATCCACAAACGCACACCCCCCTTCTCTAAGCCAGTGTTTCTCAACTGGTGGGTTCGTGACCCACCAGTTGGTCGCGGGCCTTTGCATGGGTTTGTCATTTGAGAACAAAATACCATTTTGAGAAGAAAATGACATTGTTTTGAATGTCAAGTTTCATTTTGCAGGAGTATTGAGGGGTTTTGCCCATTGTGTGTGTGTTTTTAGATTTGTGTGTAGAGTTCTGAGAGTATGAGGCTTTAAGAAAATGTGTCTAAACAATCGAGAAAAACTGTATAAGAACCAGTTGAACTCTGATGTGCTCAATGTAAAACATTATGATGAGTGGAAAAAAATGACTTTTTTTACACTTACTACAGACAGTACAGACATACGTGTGTTGTAAAATATTTTAGGATATTGTTTTTGTACTCAGAACACACAAATACACAGTAACAAATAGATTTTATTTTCCCCACAAAATCTCATCAGAGTTTACGGTCCTTGGTCTTCCTCGTCCTCCTCGTCCTCCTCCTCTTCCTCTCACTCCTCTGGCTCTGTTTCTAATGTTGTCATCCATTGCTCCAAAACAGAAGAGCTCACCTGTTGCCCTTTTATGCTGAAGCTCTGGTTCCTAATTGTAACCCTGTGTGACAGGTGTTCTCCCATGTGACGAGTCAGTGTGCTTAGTAGAGCAATGGACTTTAGAATTTTGAATGACAGTGTTTTTCTTGTGAAAACAACATTTTCTTCATGACAATTGTGCAGAGAATGCAGAGAATTGTGTGTAGTGCTTTGAAAAAAGTGTGTTTTAGAACTGCAAATTGAGTGTAAAGCAAGAATTGTGCTTGTAGTTTAGCAGAATTGGTTCAGGGGGTTGATGCATGAGTTACATGTTGTGCTCATTGTGTGTCAAGTACCAGGATTTGTGTGTAAACAATCGAGAAAAACTGTAAAAGTATATTCATATGATGGTTTGTGTTTGTCATTTGAAAACAAAATACCATTTTGAGAAGAAAATGACATTGTTTTGAATGTAAAGTTTCATTTTGCAGGAGTATTGAGGGGTTTTGCCCATTGTGTGTGTGTGTTTTTAGATTTGTGTGTAAAGTCTAAACATTCGAGAAAAACTGTAATGCACAACTACGTGAACAGAATGACACACACACGCACACACACACACACACATACACACACACACACACACACACACACGCACACACACACACACACGCAGTTTTGGGAAAGTTCACTTTCTACATGAACTAGTTCAAAGTTCAGTTCACACATTTTAAAATAAACTAGTTCAGTTCATAGTTCAAACTTAAATATTTGAACTAAGTTCACAGTTTAAACTAGTTCAGTTTTTTTTCCATATGTTGCTGCAAACTATTATTTTTCTAAATTATTGCCACATCCCAGAACCACAGACAGCAATTATTTGATCAGTTTTAACACTGAAGCTATGCATCAGATTTCATCTTCATATCCAGTTTTGAATCCTTATCCAACCAGGGTTCACATTAGCTTTGAGGGGACATTGCTGCTTTAATGTTGCTTTAATTCACTCCACACTAGCAGCAGCTGCAGCGTTCCCCCCTACAGTACATCCTCAAACACATGCTGCTTCAATGGTCTTTTTTAAATAAGGAATAAAAACACGACAGTTATCATTAAGGTGCAAATGTTTATAAAGAAAGGTCAGATTCCTCCATCCTCACCGACCTTGTCAGTAACTTCATAAAACTCATTTAAATTATTATACGCCGTCTCTTTGTTACACGCAGCTGTCGCCTCCATGCATTTCTTTTTTTTGATGACGCTGTCCCCCCCCCCCCTCGCTCTCTTTGCTAAGTTACGTATGACGCAAGCGCGTAAGTGCGAGCCCCAAATCCTCATTGAAAATGCATTGAAGGCTCGGTTTTCGAAAAGAAAACGTGACCTGAATCTGACGAATCTGATTGGACAATGACAGATAAAATGTCTAGAACACTGAAAACTACTTTTGCTGTGATAGAATTTGTTGAACCCCCCCTCTTTCTCCCAGTTGGTGGGACGTTGCCCAAATCGCCCCCATTACAGCATCCGCCCCTGGTCCAAAGGTAAAAAGACATGAGGACACGTCCCAACATGTCCTCCTCCCACCGTGACACACAACAACAACAACAACAACAACAACAAGCATTGTGTGTCCTTCAGTATGACACACACACTCACACGCGCACACACACACTCACACACACACAGCGACCAACAATAAAAACACACACTGCTGAACATGAAGGCCTTCATTCAGACACATTGATCCATTCAATATGAAGCTATAAATAGATTATTGGAACATAGAATCCACCCGTCGTCTTATTGGTGAAAACATCGACCACAGCGTGTAAAACGGGTCTAAAATCAGTGACGTCATTTTGACTTTGAATTTGGCGGCGATTCCGTTTCCAACGTAGCTGGTGAAGTGACGTCATGTGTGGATTTTAATTGGTCCATGTTTGATACGTAACGTAGAGGATTACTGCCATCACCTGTTTACGCTTAAAGGCACAGCAGAGTTGTGCTTTTTGACGAACATGTTGAAATGTTCAGGTTCAAAGTGCTCAAAAACTCAGCTGAACTTTAGTGGACGTATATGCTGACATTTACACTTTTAAACAAGTAACTGTAATACAGACCATGACTGAAGTGTGTGTGTTCAGGACAAATGTGAAAATATAAGAAAGAGTCCTACCTGAGCTCCATAGCAACAGCAGCAGCATCAACAGGTGATCCATGACGACCAGGTAGACGTCTGTCTCTGTGCGTCTGTCTCTCTGCGTCTGTCTCTCTGCGTCTGTCTCTGTGCGTCTGTCTCTGTGCGTCTGTCTCTCTGCGTCTGTCTCTCTGCGTCTGTCTCTGTGCGTCTGTCTCTGTGCGTCTGTCTCTGTGCGTCTGTCTCTGTGCGTCTGTCTCTGTGCGTCTGTCTCTCTGCGTCTGTCTCTCTGCGTCTCTCTGATGGTCTCGTGTTGTGTCCTCAGTTTATCTCCTCATACCAGAAGAGGAGGAGCTTTGCTGATACTGGTCTTTAGATTTTAGATCTTATTCACACGCCTCTTATGCGTTTCTGTCAAACTGATTATTTGCCCTATATTATTATTATAGGACTGTTTCCACGACAACCAGAGATGTTCCTATGAGATTAATGCCATTAGTCCTCCCTTTCTCTATATTATATATATATATATATATAGAGAGAGAGAGAGAGAGATATTGATGTTTTTATATAGATATATCAACGAGACTTCATTATATTTCAATAAATATCATATTTCTCACATTTGAGTTGAGGTCCATGTGAGAGCTGGAGGTGGACCAAGGTCTCACTAGCTGCAGGGATGGAGAGGAGAGGCCTTGGTTTGCAGCTGAAGTAGCAGCGCCCTGTTCTACAAGAAGGCCCCACTAACAGTGAGCTGATGAGTTCCTTTAGTGAGGATTCACTCTAAATAAGAGTTCATCCTCATGAAGACAAAGGAAGACACCCTGGGACCAGAAAGAAGGAGAAGAGGAGCAAGTAGTAGGACTCAAAGACACCTAAAGGCCTCACTGAGCTTGTGTGGAAGACACTAAGAACCCAAGTAGTGATTTGACCTCAACAGGGTCCCCACCACAGGGTCACTAATGGTTGTGCTTCATGTGTTTAGTTCACACAGATCTCATGGGATGTATTAATCACCTCCTCTTCTTCTGTCCATCTGCTTATTGTTCATAGTTAGATGTGTAGATGTTGAGGATGGTCTGCAGGCTTCATGATGGTGAACATGAAGGAAGGAGGGAATGGAACCTGATTCCTTCATCTCACAAGCTAATGAGCACAATCGGACCCTGATGCACAGAAACACTGTTATAATGGAGTAAATGACATTACAGAGCACAGATGCTGGGCTCTCCATCACATGACCAAAGCACTAGAACATGAGGTGGAACAGGGAACACGTGTTGATGGGTCACTTTGCTGCTGTTTCCCTACTGATCAACATCAGAGTCCTTCTTAGCTTGTGTTACTTTACTAATGAAGAGAAGGACTTTTGTGTTTCACAACCTGAACTGCAGTTCTGTGAAACTGATCATATCTCGTTTTACAAGAAGCTGCTGACCGCCTAAAGATTAGAGGCCCGTTTCCATGACGACCAGAGATGTTCCTATGACATGGATGGTATCAGTAAGTAGCTGTAACAGCATCAGCTGCAGCTACTTCCTGCTTCTACTTTAACTGATCCAATCACAGGATGTTTTTCGTCTTTTTGGCACTAAAAATGTAACATGATAAAAAGTCTTAAACTACTATATGGACATTTATTTGTGGGGATAAAGAGGAACCACAGTGAGTGCTGTGATGTGTTAAAATGAGTTTATATGTTACTGATGAATAAATATCTCAATATTAAACAGCAAAAAAGAGTTTGTTTCTAAAAAAAATCCCTTTAAATGCTGTAAAACATTGAGGCACGAGGCAGAAAGCACATGCACGTGATGTGTCCCTGTGTGTGGACAGTGCACGTGTCTCACGGTGACACAGTGAGGATAAACTACTCTAGAGGAGGCTTTTGTGAAGGCCTCACTGCCCGACACGGGAAAGTCAAATCATGTGTTTTTGTCTTCCTCGGGTTGCCGTAGGCCGATCTGCTTCATTCCACCACTCGCCTGAGTCGTCTGATCTCACTGAATACGACCAAGTGACAGCTTCCCCACACACTCACTACACTAAATGTCCATGCTCCATGTTTCTGATTGGCTGCCAACATTGACTAGAGTAATTTACATGTCATTTTTAAATCTTTTACTTAAATGTATCATTAAATATACTTTATAATACACTTTCTAAGACACTCTTGTTTGGCATAGTTTAACATAAACTGTATCACTACATTCAGGGTCATCTGCTGATGAAGCTGCAGGAGGTTTTCAGCTCTGAACCCATTGGTCCATGTGACCGTCAATCAGCTGATCAACATCTCTGTGAGCTCATCCAGCCTCCTTCCTGTGTGAGTGTAGAGCAGGAAAGTACCAGAACAAGATCTAAGAAGAGTTTCTCAAGAAAAGTTTAACACATCAACAAATGTTTCTTTATGGAAAACATGTTTGTATTTTGTCTTGTTTCTTTAACATGAAAATAAACTTTTGACATTTCAGTTTGGAATTCTTATTTTTTAGTGGGTTTTAAACATTTATATGTCATTTATATGTACCTTTCTGAATGAAGCATTGAATCCAGAATCATCTTCATCTCATGAAGTGTTCTAAATGAGAAGCTCCCACATGTTGAAATGACCTCAGCGCCTCCCGTTGGGCCTCTAGATGCAAAGTGGATGGAGCGGCTCGGACTGGAAGCTGGTGGACTTCAGACTCCCCGACGTGGTCCAATATGTTCTAACATGGTCTTATGCTAAAAGAGTGATAATTGTCTGTATTGAAGCAATGTGTGAAAAGCAGGATGATTCCAAAGTGTCCTTTTGCAGCCGTGTAGGAAGGAAGGAGGCGAGTCAACGTGCTTTCACACAAACGCTCAAACAAAGCCACTCTGTCACCTCGACTGGACCTCGGTTCATTCCTCACTTGCTTTGTGACTTTTCACATGTGCTCCCAGATGGTTTAGTGTTTAGGGTTCCAAGCCTCTCGTGGCCACCTGCCGCTGGGGATGACCTTCGTGTGTGTGAATAAAAACTCAGCGCTTTGACTGCTGGGAGACGCCATCTCCACAGAGCACCGTGATACGGGTTTGTGTGTTTGACCTCCTGCTTGGAAGCAAGAAAAGGACTTTTAGGCCTTTGATCGTTCATCAAGACTAGAAACAAATCCTTCTCTTCTCACAAACTAGTTTTATTGAAACATTCCACAACAATTTGGGTCACAAACAGGACGCGCTGACCGTCCATCAGGCTCTTGGGACGGAGGAAGAGGCCTTTTCCAGGATCACCAGCTGAAGATCCTGCCTCATGGCTCCTTACAAGAGACAAAGGAGACCAAAGGAGTCCTGATTGACGTCACATGTGTCCACAGAAAAATCATTTATTTCTACACACTATGAAATTCCAATTATGAAAAAGGGTAAAAAGTACCATAACGGAGACGGATGACTGATCAAGTGGTTTTTATAGTTTGGGGGAGACGATTATTTTTAGCATTTGGGTATTTTTATTTTCAGTGTTGTACGTGATTCTGGGATATTTCCAATGCGTCATTTCATGTGAAAGTAGATCGGATTGTGTGCGATAAAGATTTCACACGGAACAAATCCCCCGAGATGGTGACGCAGGTCGCTCGACTACGCAGGTAAAATAAGACGGTTGTTATTGAGCAGTATGTGAATTCTACTAAAGTAACTGACACCGTGGTGACATCTAAACGCATTTTGAGTGGGGTTTTGCAAAGTTGTTCTTGTATAAAGAAACTACGCCTTGCGGTCACGACTGTGTTGTAATAAGATCACCGGTTGGGTCCACGCCACTAAAAGATGGGGCCGCAAAACACACGGACCCCTCGGGTCCAGTTGTGTAAAAGATGCAGCAGAAACACGGGGAAACACGTGCAGTGTCTCCCGTACTGGACCAAAGAGTTTGGCTTTCCAGAAAACGGCTCGTTACGTGCCGCTAAACTTCAAATGTTACGAGGGGATTGGGAGGCAAACACATGCCGATCCGCAGCAAGACCCACAACAAGCAGGTCCCACAACACACCACCTGATGGACAGGAGTCGGGGAGGAGGAGGCTGCATGTGAGGGGGAGACGGCATCCATGCTGAGACCAGGGCGCCCAAATGCCCCTTAAAACACGGACTCGCCAAATGGGATAGTAAACATTTCTGATGATTTGCATATAGACAATTATCAGTTAAAGTATTTCAAACATAAACATGTTTATTTCTCATAAACATCTCCTCCAGTTCTTCTTCTGTTGGGCATCACAAGTGCAATATGTCTCTAGGCCTCACTGTGCGGCCTGATCTAGTGGGAGTGCAGTCACGTGGTTGTTTTGAACCTGCAGGGTCTTGCTGTACGGATCGATGCTCAGTTTCCTCAGGCTCCATCTGGTGGTTGTTTGGTGGAAGTACCCGGTCTGCGTCACGTTCACACGTCTGCAGGAGGTGACGCCGGTTACGCCTGAGCACGTGACCTCCATCAGTGTAGATGTCGTAGGACCTGTGGGTACCTGCTGGTTCCCGTGGCTCCTTCTGGAACACCTTCTTCAACGTGCTTTTCACACAAACGCTCAAACAAAGCCACTCTGTCACCTCGACTGGACCTCGGTTCATTCCTCACTTGCTTTATTTGTTCATTGAAGGTTCCTGTAAAACATGAAAACACACATCAGCGCAACAGTGCCAACTGTCGGTTGTTCTGAGAACCGGATTAAGCCGGTTCCGCAGGAGCTAGCTTGGATGTAGCCACCGCCGTTTGTAGCGCGCTGCTGCCGCCTAGTGGTGGAACTGGTGCACTGATCCTCAACGCTTTTCAACACTTGATGCATGTTTTTCCCTTTCAGGCAATAATCTTGCGCTGATGGCGCAACACTCTACCTCTCAAAATTAAAATGTGCACAACATTTTCCCTTTTAAATGGAGGTGAAGTCATCACCGCTCTTATGCCAGCCTCAGAGGCAGCAAGGCCCAAATTATCATCATTCACAAATCCTCTATTATTTCCATCTATCGTTCTCCAGTTCCTGACATTTACATCAAAATGCTCAGCCTGTAAACTTAAAACTCTCTGTTCCCTTTAGGGCACCAAGGCACTTAGTGGACTACACATTCAACAACACATTGAACATCTACACATTGAAAAACACCTTTGTTTTCCATATTCTTGTGTTTTTCGTAGAGTTCTTTTGTGTGTGCATGGGTGCATCTTCATTCAGCCTTGTACTTTAACGTCCCTTACAGTCCAGGGGCGCCACAAGGTGTGACCTGACTGAAGTGTTTATGTTTATGCTCCCACCACAGACGGCTTGCCCACTTCCTCATATGTCAGCATCCTTGGCGGACGCCGCTCTCTTTGTGGGCGGGTAGTCACAAGTCGCAGGTCAGGTTCCTCATGCGAGGCTTGGACTGAGTCTGGTTGTGATCCCTTTGAAGAGATCAGCCGCGCTGTTCCCTCCAGTTTCCAATGTTACAAGAGAAGGAGCCTTCACCCCCAATGGAGGCGAGCTAAGACGCCTTCGATGCTTTAACGTTACTGCCCCCTCCAGGGAGAAACGCCCGCCCCCCCAGTACAAGCAGCGTGTCCGCTGTAGAATTCCTCCTCGATGAGTAGGTCTCACCTAGTAGGTGTGAAAAGGGGGATTTGTAGAGTATTAAATATAATCATGCATGCAAGGGACTTAGACTAATTAGAGGAACGCCGGACCGGAAGGCTGCAGATCCTACACTGTAAAAAAAAAAGAGGTTTTTGTTCATTCAATTTCCCTAAGTCAGTTCAACTAAAAAGTTGAGTGGTGATCCACTTATAAATTCAACTGCAATAGTGTGAGCAACACAGATTTCGCAGTTGACTCAACTGTATAGACGTGTGGCCCCTGCAAAAGCGCGTAGGAAACCCCACGCAGCCACCAGCGGCTGAGCCTACAGCAGGGCTATTCAATTACAAATCCAGTTGGGCCAGATTTTTAAATCGAGAAAGGTTAGTTGGGTCATTTCAGCGGCGAAGCAAATTTTAAAACCAACACAAACAAATTTATTGAAAAACATTTATTAATTGTTTCTCTTTTGACTTTGGTCAGTTTGCACAGCAAAGGGTGCATAAAAAACAAAAGAGCTAACTGAACAGAATCTGAGGTAGCTCCTACTTTTTCCACTTACAAAAGAAAAGAAACTGACCTAGGCACCTCTTGCCTAGGCCTACCTAGGCTACATATCTGACCTATCTGAGTGCATAAAACTAAAAAGTGCACAGTAAGCAATTCACAATAACAGCATAAAACGTTTCCTTTTGAAATAAAATAAACATCTTGCTCAAATTCGACCCATGCAGGAACATCTCAAAGTGCATAAAAATAAAAAGTGCACAGTGTGAGATGTGGGGTTCTCTGCGTGTGTCTTCTTGTATTTACTTTTTAGCTTGTAGAATAGATGTCCGCTTGTAGGACAGATGGCGTGACCGGATCGGTCCTTATAAGGCAGACAATGTGAAGTGGTGGAAGAGAGAGCACAGGAATAAATGAAGATAAAATATTATCTGAGATAAAACACCTGCGACCGAAGGGAGAGCCAGTTTGAACCCATTTTCAGGGCAAGGCCGAAGGCTGCAGGAGAGAGTACCAGACACTCATTGTTCGGGGAAGGCGTTTGTTACAGAAGGATGAACTGGGTTGAACCAACGTTCAAGGGCACCAGAGGGATTAAAACAGGTCAGAGTCAGAAGGCAGGCGGACTTTGGAAGGGATTTGCTTGCGATGCGTATTTCATTGTCTCCAGATATATCTGCGGAGAATTGCTCATGTACAACTTTTTCTCTTCTAAATAAATGTTAAACTTTTTAACTAATCTCCTGTAGTGGATTCTTCTAGTCAACCAACTCGGGTGGATAAGGAATATCCTAACAACAGTATTCACAACTTTAACTAACTACACAAGCTGCACACTGAGGGAACATATTTTACACATCCCACATTATATTGATGTAGGCTACATTTACTCTGCTGACTTAGTGGGAGAAGTGACATTTTTTGTTTTGAACGAGAGCAGTGACTTTAGGCTCGTAAGTTGTCAATGCAAATCCGGAGGCATTGATGGACAGTCCGTCAATCAGGGAGCAACGACAGTTGCTTTTTATGGAGTTCATGTGTGAAAAACCTGACTCACATGTGTATGTTGATCCAAACATACTGAGGATGACGATCGCTACTTTCTTAATGTTAGGGAACTGATGTACGTTGACATCTGTCCAAAACATTGCGGGCCCGTTAGTGCAAAGCTGCTGTGTCATGGTTACCGATGACTGCATGTCAACAAGTTCGAGTGTGAATTTGCCCTCGTCACTGGAAGGAACCACGTCCTTTGCCCGGGCGGATAAGTCCCCTTCTATTGCAACAGTGAACGGGTCTCTGGCAAAAACGGCCACCTCTGTGGGCAGAACAAGTCCATCCAATCGACCAGCAAAGTTCTTTTTCAGGCTCGCAATGAAATCTGTCATCACATCCGTTATTTCTGCGGGGGATGAGATGTATTTGCGGAGTGTCGGAAAATGGAGCATTCTGCTCAAATCAGTTGCGAAAAGGTCCAGTTTAACTTGGAATGCGCGCATCTGTCCCACAAGGTCGATGACAGTTTTGTCTCTGCCTTGTAGTCCCAAATTGAGATCATTCAGGTGTATGAAAGCAGGCATCAGCCATGAAGTTGTCGTCCAGTATACGACTCAAGTGCGTTTCTGCCTTTTTTTGCTTGCTGCTGCGGAGGAAAGTTATGATCTCCTCTCTGAGACCACAGAAACGCTCCAGTGCATTGCCTTTGGACGGCCACCTCACGTCATTATGCAAAAGCCCCATCTGTCACAAGCATGCACACACACTTCATATCCAGACCATTGTCTTTAAAAAAAGCAGAAATTTTCCCAAAGACTATATCGCCAGTTGTGTGTCCTTCTAACGGCAGTAGGGTGAGCAGCTCCTCTCGGAAGCATTTGCCGTCAAAAAAACGGACATATATGCACAACTGAGCAGTATCAGTTTTGTCTGTGGACTCATCGACTGCTATAGACATAGTGTCAGCTTTCCTCAGGTCTCCTAACATCGTTTCATACACATCTGCAGCAAGAATTTCAACTCTCCGACTGTTGGAAGTATCTGACAGGGGTATGTTTGTTATAGCAGATGCCACGCTCGTTTTCATTTTATCGTCATTTATCACCTGATCCACGCTGGCCAGCATACAGTCCTTCACGGTTTCAGAGTCTGTGAATGGCCTTTTCTTTTTTGCCAATATCCAGGAAACACGAAGGGATGCTGCGGTAGCTCTTGGGCTGTAAATGACCGTACCATAGTAACACTGCTCCGGTTGTAAGATGCAATCAAACTCTGCACTTTTGCAGCCCTCTCTTGAGATCCCTCGGGAAAACTGGTGCGGAAAGTCTGGTGTTTTTCAGCGTGGTGCCGCCGCAGATTGTAATCTTCAAGTACTGCAACGCACTCATTACAAATTAAACACATCGGTTTGGCATTTGGATGTGGCGGTAAAATAAACAAGTATTTGTCAGTCCAGGCAGGGTTAAACCGACGGATTTTACGTTTCAGTGTTGAGAAAGACATATTGATAGTAATGTAGGCTACTGCCGGCACAGCACGCTCTGCATTGTTTACATGTTGGTAGTTTTGGCGGGACGCAGAATAACCAATCCCACTATGGCCACGCCAAGCCCCGCCCTACGAAGCAGTCAGGGGATGGGACCTGTACACGGACACCTGGCCAATCGTAGTGTGTGAATGCTATTGAAGGGCGGGTCTTGGCGTGGCCATAGGGGAGTGAAAATATCGCTGGCGGGACCCTATTTTCCCTTTTGTACTGTCTATTGCGGAACTACGGGCTGGGCCACTCTGAGGTTGCCTTCGGGCCGGATGTGGCCCGCGGGCCGCCACATGAATAGCCCTGTTCTACAGTGACACAAGAACACTCCATTTTGGATCAGGAGCTGCCAAGGTAAGAACGTTTCCTCCTGCTTGTATTCATCGTTTGTTAAATTTAATCTTGAATAGGAAACTTGATAAATCGTACACATGGTTTACTTTGCTGCAGTAGTTTTAAGTGATTTAAAAAGCTATTGTTGATGGCCAAGTTTGCTTGCTAAGCTGTTAGTAAGCTAACGTTAGACTATAAACTTGGCGTTTTATAGTTTCTCTATTGCTGAGTGTGTAATTCTCAGCTCATAAATAATTTTCAAGTAGAACTGAGTAAATCATGACAACACTCATATATGTATGACATCACTGATGTTAGTGTCCTTTACCAGACTCTGTTAAAGGGCAATGATAACTTTTAGAATCCATCAAGTAAGACGTCAATTTCAGTTTAACACCAATAAATCACCTGAAAACAATTTAGCATAATTTTAAACAATATTTTTATTGAAACTAAATACTGCACGAACTAGGAAACTGTGGCTAGACTTGTCATCTTTTAGGAGCGTTAATGGGGGGGGGGGGGTCATTCACAGGAAAAGCCTTTTGTAAACTCCTGTAATCTTGTGCTTGAGCTCGTCCTTTTCAGCGTTTTCACTACTAATTATTAACCAATCATCCAACCATGTGTTAATTAAGGTAACTTAACGTGCATTTGTGTAATTAGCTGAACAGAAATTCATAAATACCCGTTTTAAACGGAAAGTTTTGTCAGCACACAAAATGTTGTCTTAGCCAGCAAACGGTTGCTTTGGCTGTTCAGTTTTGTATGGAGGACAAAAAATGACTTAAGTATAAATACATAATGTATAAATAAATACAGGAATAAATAAATGTGTACATAAATAAATAAATGTATTAATTAATGTGTAAATAAATAAATGTGAAGATAAATATATGAATAAATTAATCAAAGTTGATAATAAAACAGGTCATAAACAAATACATACCATTAATTTATTTCTACATTTCAGTTCTCCTACATTTATTCATTTATTTATTTATAGGTCTGTATCATATATTTATTTCTACGTTTCTGTTCTACATTTCCACATTTATTTATGCGTGCGTCTGCATATTTGATGAAATTGTACTTTCTTGTTTCTTGCAAATCACTAAAACAGGGTTAAGATTCTAAAAACCAAGCAAGTTGAACAGAACAAACAAAACAACTGAGGAAAACAGCAGAGAGTAAACCAAAGAAAACACAAGACTACAAAATATAAAATGGCAAAACAGCAGCAAGTTCTCTCTGTACGGCACTGGACCAAAGGAGGGTGGACTTTGTGTTTGTACAGAGTGTTTGTGTGAAGTAACAATATTGCCCCCCCCCAGTAGAAGTGAGTCCTGCTGATGAATGGTGCTCGGTGCGTTCATTGAGGCGGCAGGTTGCAGGTTGGATGGACGTCTACATTTAAACGGTGAGGACTGACTGGACGCTTTGTGGGACGACGTGTTGTTGAGTAAACGCTACAGACGTCTCCACAGGAGGGGGCTCATCTACTCGTGTGTGTGTGTCCAGTGAGGGGCCTCTGACAGGAGCCCAGTGGGGGGCCCTTAAGTTACCTGGTGGCAAATAGCACTGAGCGGTAAGGCCTCAGAGAGGACTCATTGGACCGTGATGCTGTAACAAGAGAACATCTGCAGTGGGGGGGGGATTGAGTGATGATACATGTGTGTGTAGGTGTGTGCTAATGACGAGCGCTGACACATGTCCTCATGTTCTAGTCCTTTCTAGGGTATTGTGTAGGTAGGGATGTGTCTATAGTCATACATGTAGATGAGTCACAGTCTGATGGAGGGAGAGGAGAAGCCAGCAGGAGGCCCTCAGACAGAGAGGGTGAGGAGCAAAGGTTGAGGAGATGTTGTTGGAACCATGATGCAGGTTTTGCTGGTTTTGTTCCTCTTGAGGGAAACACCGGGTGAATTGGGACATGCAGTTCCTCCACATGAACACAGGGGGGCACATGACCATGAACCTGCACGTGAGTAAGTGCCTGCTAATGGGAACAGGTGATGATGGGAAGCAGCCAGTCAACGTGTCTGCATCCAGGTGGCGTCTCATACTGTAACCACAACATGTGATGGAATGCAAGGAAATGGAGCTTGGTGATTATATGCAGAGCTCGGATTAAAGATGACTTAAAGACACTCACTGGACAGTGGACATGTCCCCCCGTTCGCCCTGTAGTGTCTTAACCCATCCATGGAAATGTGTTGGGGCCTCTACAGACATGGAGACAGGACTCGTTGTGACACTGAGGGCTGCAGAAGGTTCAGGACGAGATGCTGCAGAGACAGCAGCTGTGGGACAAAGGTCTCACGTGTAGACGCTAGGAGACAGAATGAATTGACCTGAATGAGCCAGTTAGTCCAGCATCAACACAGCAGATAGAGGCCGAACATTGGAGAACATCAGGACCATCAGGTGCGTGGTCACAATGAGGGAGACACAACAGAGTCAACACAGCAGAGAGGGGGACTGGTGAAGGACGAGGAGGACAACAGTGGGACACCAGGAGGAGAGGGACGTAGTGAGGACTGAAGGAAATGTCCAAACTAACGTGTTGCATCGCCGCCTCGTTGGTGTCTTTCTGGGAAGAACTCGGTTTATTTGAGTGTTGTTGCTCCAATAAATGTGTGTGAAGTGAAGCATCAGATGTGCAGTGTGTTCTGTGTGTTACTCAGAGTCCCCGTGAGGACGTGTGGGTCCTCACCACCAGTCACATAGATGAAGTCAACCAGTGAGACAAGAACTAGAGAGTAGTTTAAACTGGGAACCAATGAGTCCACAAGGTCTTATCTTCAGGGTCCGGATCCGGACCGCGGTCCACCAGTCAGTGACCTCTGGTGTAGAGACACAGCGATGGAATCACAGGGTCACGTGACATGTGACCTTTGCTAGGAGCCAGATGATGGCATTGAAATGGCCAGTAAAACTACTGGTTTCCAGGAAGTGCTTCAGTGGTGAAACACTTCCTGCTTCCTGATGAGGAGGAAAACCCACGGACACAATGATGTAAAAGGAACCTTCACATGACGCATCATGTTCAGCAGCTACAGCTACGAATGCTGGATGTGACTCACTCTGTCGCTCTAAAGTCAGGAGGAAATATTGTACAAACACCAGTTTACTGGAGAGATGAACGAGTGAGATGCATCATGGGAACATCCGTGTGTCCGTCAGTCATCATTTCAGCCCTCGTTAACCACGTGTCATCGTGGGGAGATCGAGGTCAGAGGTCACAGGAGGTGAAAAGAACTAAATGGGTTACAGTGGTTTTTAAAATAGTGTTTTTTATTAAAAGTACCCAACAAATTTTAACATAATTGAGACTTGCTACCTTATTATTTTGAATTATTTAACAAAGTCACATTCACACTTGAGTGTCTCTTACTAAGCAGGAAATGAACTTGCCACAGAATAAATGTGTTAATTATTAGCAGAATGTGTGATCATCACCATAAAGCTTCTCGTTCTCTCGTCTCATAGTTTATTAAACTGGTTTTGTTTCCTTGAACACAGCAGGTGACACAGACACATTTATCAAAGTGATCTTCATCATTTCATCTCTTTGTGTGATGACACATGAAAACTGATGCTTGGTGCGTGTTAGAACACACGTGTGCACATGTGAGGGAAAAGTCCTTCTCATGATGCTCACGTGTGCTTTTGGTGATTAAAGGTCACAAGTTGTCCTCTTTTCCTCATTCAGACAACTCTTAAAGTACTTTGTTAGAGTGGAACTAGTACTAAAAGTATCTGTGGAACACAAGTGTGTTTAGTTTGATTAATTACAAAATTCTTATTCAGGAGCAAGACCCTTAAGAACATAATATCATCAATTAAAATGCCATTACTGACAGAAATAAACACAATACTTGGGATTTAAGTCAAATCTTTTATTATGCAACATGTCTACATTACTTTAAGACAAATTTAGGTGAATCGCAAAGTACAAATTTAAGTAATATTCTTGTAAATTAAGTAAAATCCTTAAAATATAAAAGGAAAATTCCACAATGACAATGTTCTTTTGGAAAAGGCAAAATTCTTCATCTTAAAACAAATTGTATATTCATTGATTACTAAAGTAAATTTATAAAGAATAATAAACAAAATTCTAATAAAATATCCTTTTTTCTAAAATGATTGAACTGCTCAAGCTTTAAGTGAAACCCTGTAATTAGAAAGAAAAGTAAAAAACAAAAGTACAAAATGAAGTATATTTATGAATATTAATCATAAAAAAGCAAAAGGTAATTTCCTCAATCAAACATGAAGAATTTAAGATTTATGCAAAATCCTCTTTCAAGATTCTTAACACAAAATTTTAAAAAAATATACATAAAATAACACAAATGATTGTAAAAGCATTAAAAACAATAAGTAAAACAGTAAAATATGCATAAAAGTAAAATCCTGAATTACAAACTAAAGTAAAATCCTGCAGTGGAACAATAAGTGAAATTAGTGAAAGTGTTTTACTAAAGTAAGAGTTTTATGATGCGCTGTTGTTCTTATATTTATTATTATGATCATCTTTCATTTAAATGTAGTCCAGCTGTATGAATCTGTATCAATGAGTCATGTGACCCAGTAGGTGAAGTGATGATGTCATCACATCTGTTGATGACACCAGCAGGTTCTCATCATTGACTTTCATTGTACAGAAGGTAGAAGATGGATGTCAATGGTTCATGTCTGTCTGATTTAATGCATCACATTCACATTGTTCCTCATAGTCTTTGGTTTCTAAGGCTGCTTGGACTCTGCTAAACCTGATCTCAGGTCTACTTTATTCAACTTTATACCTGTGAGGTGTTTTAGAGCAGGAACCAATGGGCTTTGAGCTGAGAGCCACAGACAGGAAGTCAGAAGGTATGAAGAGAGAGGAAGAAACACAGGCTCTAATAAAGTCACATCATATTCCAGCCTTCATGCGTATGAAAGTGAGCTGATGCTGGTTGTGTGTTACAAATCCATCTGGATGTGAGAGGAGCTCCTTGGAGGAGCTACTCTGCTCCCTGAGCTCCTTCTTCTTCAGCTGCAGGAACACCCAGGTGATGATGATCCAGCTCAAAGTCCTCCCGTCTGCCCAGCTTCCGCCCCCTGGTGGTCTGGAGAGACATGACAGCACCTGTCTTCAGTTGACTAGTCACAGAGCTTCATGTGGTCCAACAGACGTGTGTCCGTACCTTACAGTAGAAGTAAAGGCCAACGTTCACCACCAGCAGCATCAGAGGCAGGAGGACCGCTTTGATGATGAGAGGTGTTGGATCTGCTCACACACATGGAGAGTGATCACATGACACCATGAGTCCACCAGCTCCCATGGAACCAAACACTGTATTACTCTGTGTTTACTTCATATTCACTGATTGAACTGTTCCTCTGCTTTATGGTCCATTAGAGACCTGTCAATCAGTGTGTAGCCCCGCCCTAAAGCATCACCTGCTTTATGGCCTATTAGAGACCTGTCAATCAGCGTGTAGCCCCGCCCTAAAGCATCACCTGCTTTATGGCCTATTAGAGACCTGACAATCAGTGTGTAGCCCCACCCTAAAGCATCCCCTGCTCAATGGTGTATTAGAGACCTGTCAATCAGTGTGTAGCCCCGCCCTAAAGCATCCCCTGCTCAATGGTGTATTAGAGACCTGTCAATCAGTGTGTAGCCCCGCCCTAAAGCATCTTCTGCTTTATGGTCTATTAGAGACCTGTCAATCAGTGTGTAGCCCCGCCCTAAAGCATCCCCTGCTTTATGGTCTATTAGAGACCTGTCAATCAGTGTGTAGCCCCGCCCTAAAGCATCACCTGCTTTATGGTCTATTAGAGACCTGTCAATCAGTGTGTAGCCCCGCCCTAAAGCATCCCCTGCTTTATGGTCTATTAGAGACCTGTCAATCAGCGTGTAGCCCCGCCCTAAAGCATCCCCTGCTTTATGGTCTATTAGAGACCTGTCAATCAGTGTGTTGCCCCGCCCTAAAGCATCACCTGCTTTATGGTCTGTTTGACTCTAAATGGACCATAAATTACTACGTAAACATCATGTTGTGTAGAAGAAGACTTGAAACTAGAGATTGAGACCATGAACTCATGTTAGCTTCAGTTCTCAGAGGACCAGAGTTACCATGGTAACCAAACCTGCTCTGTCTTACAGCATATTGTTAGCTGACCCTTTATAGCTGTTGTTTAGGTTTGGTTACTCTTTGACATGTGTAACACAATGACAGGAGTCACAAAGTCATTCCAGAAACATCATGCATGGACTCTGTGGTCAGCTGATCATCTTCAGTCCGTGTGGACCAATCATCTTCCACTAAGCTGCATGTAAACAGTCAGCTTACCTTCCACAGAGACAGAGAGCAGACGGCTCTCAGAGGAGAAGTTATGAGAAAAAACATAGAGGTGATAAACACATCTGTAGCTTCCTTGGTGGGCGGGCTCTGCAGCAGGAAACAGGAAGTGGGCAGAGTGATTGACAGCTGGCTCGGTGTAGTTGTGTGCTGAGGTGAAGGAGAGGAAGGAGAGCTGGAAGGAGCCTCCTGGGTACTGTGGCTGGATGGAGCAGCAGATGGTGAAGGTGGAGCCCCTGAGCACCTGAGCCCCCTGCTGCTGGGCCTCGGAGACCCCGTACATGGAGGAGGACACAGAGATGATTGGCTGAAGCAGCAGGTCTGAAACAGAGAGATGAAGACAGGTCATGATTACCCTTCAATTAAAGAGACGGACCCTCAATAAGGAAGTGATGTCACAGACAGACAGTACATAGATGATGTCACTGATGGACTCACCTGAGCAGGTGAGATCCACGATGGAGGAAGAGGAAGTTGATGTTATACACTCCCTCACAGCAGATCCAGACTGTATACAGACATAGTGAATCCCCCACACAGATCTCTCTGAGGACTCCACTCTGTGTCTGATAGAAACAGCAGAGCCACAGTCCAGATCTCTACAGGCAACATCTGCTCCCTTTAGGTTTATTCCATAGTGATATACTGGTCTCCATTCTCCTTGATTCACCTCCAGTGTACCTTCACAGCGACTGGCTCCTCCCACCAACCTCACAGGTTCTGAACAGAAACAAGAGAGTCGTCAGTAGAAGAACAAAGTGAGTTTCAGTAGAACAGAAATGAAGCAGATCAAAGCTGCAGCTCCTCTTCTACCTGAGCAGGTGAGTCCAACAGCTTTACCAGGTGAGCAGGTGTTTCTCTCTGAGCCTGAGCTTCTACAGTCCAGGAGAGCAGACTCATGGCCTCCACACTGGAACCCTTTGGTCCACATTGGAGCCTCCACTTCTCCATAGAGCGCCCCCCGGAGGACTGAAGGAGCCCCACAGCCAAGCTCCCTACAGACCACCTCTGCATCCTGCTGGTCAAAGTCCTCTTCACACACTGAGGACCACTGGTTAGACTGGTTAGACCTCACCTCCAGTCTGCCTGAGCACAGACCAGACCCACCCACCAGCCTGATGGAGTCTGGAGAGAAGACAGAAGATGAGAGAGACACATTAAAGACATCTGTTGCTAAGTGGGGATCTACCCACTGAATCCTGGTCCCTGGGGGGTCAGGTGAGGGGCAGTCTGGGTCAGGGGCTGTATGGGGGGGGAGGCAGCATGACGGAGCTAACGTTATAATAAGAGCAGTTTGTTCTAAAGTCTCATGTGACTTTAACAACACGACATCGGTTACCAATGTCACGTAACTTAGGATATACAATGTGAGGCCCTTCAATGGAAGTTGTGTTATTTTAAGGAAGTTGTAATTCTTACAGCTTTCTATTCATACTTCATCACCTCAGTGGAGGCTTTAACTCAAAGCTCCAGTGTTGGTCAACTTGATCCTGGACCAGTAGATGAAGGTCAACCACTGGAAGGCTGGAACCTCTTTCTGCTTCTGCTTCTTGTGTCGATGGACTCGTTTCACTTCATGATTCTAAAAGGTTTGAAGGTGTTGCAAAGCAATTCACCTCCAGACCACCAGGTGGAGTCACGTGTTTTGTTGGAGACGACCTACAGAGTGACGTCTTTGTGTGGAACTCGTTGGTTTGTTTATTTATTTATCAGACTGCTTTTCATGGCTTTTCTTTCATGGACATATTTGTTCCGTATTTTCCTCCAACTTTGTTCACCCATCAACCGGCAAACCGACGTGTGCAGAGATGTTCCTCCATGAATCGGAGGCCATCATCACGTCCTTACAGTCCCCCAATGACGGGTTGTATCAGTGTTCATATTTACGGATTTCTTCAGACAAAAACTCTTCAAACTGATTCATTCTCTCAAAAAAAATCTTAGTTTTAATAATGGAATGATTCTATGAAACCAGAAATGTGAGCCTCCTGAAAGGATGCAGCTAGCAGACCAATCACAGCCCTGCGAGCTGCGGGAGGCTCGCAAAGCTTTTGATGCAAGTTTATAAAAATGTGTCGATGCAGGAAAGCAGCAAGAGGGGTGAAAAGGCAGCAAGGGGCTCTGTGTGCGAGTCCTTGTGTTTCTCTGAAAACACAGAAGTATAAACTAGGCTTTTGTTGTTGTTTGATTGTTAACCTCCTGTAGCAGGTGGCACCATGGGGTGGCGCTGTGGGGTCAAGGTAGTGCACCTATAAAAGGGGAAGTGGCACTTTGCCATGAAGTGCCAGTTTCCTGTTGGGTGGCCAGGGTATGGTTGGGCCTCCAGTAGTGGTGAGAAAGCTCCATTCTCTCTTGATTTGTAAATATATTTGTTCTTTCATATGTATTAATAGATGGTATGTTTTAATGGAGTTTGCATGACAGGATCGGGAGGAGAGGCACTGATCCGGGCAAAGAGGGAATGAATGCGTGTGAGAGTTTGATGCAGCAGGTATGTTGGGTTTTTAAATTAAATTAAAGTATGAATTAAAGTTTGTTGTTGGTAAGTGTGTTCCAGTTATTATCCTGCTACTTGCTGTCCTTTTGTTAGTTTTGTTTTCAGCGGTTAGTCCGCTCCTGGTCCATTGTATTTTGTTTTAGACAGAGCGGACTAACCACTTTAAGTTTTTGTTTGTTTTCTGATCACTTTCCCCACATTTCAAGGTACACCTCCTGCAGTGCTCCGGGCAAACCCTGCCCTATGGTGTGAACTGAAGGGGGGGTGTTTGCAGTGTGTGCCGTGATTTGCCGTGGTTGGCCTTATACACCGGTGTGCTGTGCCGTGTTAAGCGGGTTTGACCGCGGTGTGTTGCAGGGTAACTCTGGGCGCTCGGAGCCTGCAATGTGTGTGTGTGGCGTCGGATTAGACCCATTTGTAATAAATAATATTAAACTATATTCGGCTTCCGTTTTTATATTTATAAGTTAACACTCCCACCACTTAAGGGGGCGGAGCTATGTTTCAATTACAAGGTGCATATAATCAGAAGGATTACCTGCCACAGGTGTTGGTGCTTTGGAGGCCAATAGTTCTGTGAGTGAGAGTGTGGAAGGTGGAAGGTGAGCGTGGAACACTCAGCGTAGAAGAGAGACGTGAAGAATGTGTTCGGATCCCTTCATGGTGTCAGGAGTGTTGTATTCATTTCATTTATGTGAAGGAAAGGTGGACTTTCACAAAACTGAGGTGTCTGTTTGGAGATCAAAATAAAGGACAATCAAAGACTATTGGAGACGTCTCCAGGATTATTTCATGCGTCAAAACGAACTTCCCACCAGCGACAGGGACCTTACTTTCTGACAGGCCAAAGGGTCACTACGACCAGTTTCTCTATTCAAGACGTCTCTGAATCTGTCACCAGTTCTCTGCTCACTCAAGAACTAACAAAGTTAACATGGCCACCCAGCTGCGACGCACACAGGACGGCGTGAGGACACACAACCAGGACGTGGATGAAAACAGGACATTTCATCCAGAAGAATTCAAAGTGTGGAGTTTAGTGGGGCTTTTGAGTCTTTCCTCAACACACAACAAACTACGTTCATCTCAACATATATAACCTTATTATATGATAATTATATTGGACATTTATGTGGATATGAGGGCTGTAAAATAGTCTTTTAATGCAATGATTGCCCCCATCTCACCTTCTTAACCAGTTGGGCACAAGCCAGCAGCACAACATTAAAATGTCCTCACAGTGTCCATAAACAGGCCCTAAAAACACAAGTCACCATCACTGCCATCTTCTCCCCAAACACTGTGTCCTGAGTTGGGAGAAGCTCATTAGATCCACTGATGTGTGTCTGGTTTAAAATGGTGATTTGATTCCACAAAGCAGTCAGAGCAGCAGACTCAGTAGATCTGCTTCAAGAGGAGATGGTGTTATTTCACACAGGTCAAGAGGTCATTCTGTGTGAAGGCGGCCCACTGGTGGAACGCTGCAACACGTACCAGACCTTCACGTGATCTTCAGGATCAGGTGTGCTGTCTGTCCTGCTGCATTCTGCAATTTGTGCATTTGTGTTGTTCTTTGTCTGTGTGTGTGTGTCATGTGCTTCAGTGGTTCACTGTGTGTGTGCTTCCCCTGTAGGTGTGTGTGTGTTCTGCCTGCAGGCTGCAGCCTCTTATGGTCGCTCTACTCTATTGTCCTACTTCTTTACCTGTGGGATGGTTTTGTTTGTACATTGTGTCTTGTTTTAATATTCATTTTATTTTAGGAGGCCTTAAAAACATCTGGCTGAGGACAGCAGATGTAAATGAGCCTCTGACTAACTTACAGTACACCTGTTGATTAGTGTGCACAGTCCCTGCAAAATAAATGAATAAATAATTAACTATTGAAATGTGCTCATAGTGATGTTTCACAGGTACAAATAACCCTGCTGGTTTAAATGTTTATTATAGAGAATATGTAAGTAACTTGTGATATGGAGTTATATTAAACATGTGGGAGGCATCATTGTACCTGTAATAACGCCTCTCACATTTAACTCCTACAGTCTGGCTTCAGTTCACCTTCTGAGTCTCTAAATGTTGGATCACATGGGTCAGAGTCTCAGTCCAGGTGATCTCCTCCTCCTCTTGGCTTTGTTTCATAGGTCACAAGGTGGAATAGAAAGAGATTCTCTCTGGTATGAATGAAGAGTTATGGGACTGACTGATGGAACACAACTATCCACACCTCAGAAGATGGGCCTTGACCCTGATGAAGAAACATGTCTCCACTTCAGCATCACCAGGTGCTGAGCCAGTAGAGGTAAACATGCAGAAAGTCCTGTTAGAAAGCAGACCACGTGGAACCTGAAGGTCCACTGGATGAGGAAGGGACAGGTGAAGGCTCATGAAGGGAGAGAGCCTCCTCAGAGAGGTGATAGATTCACAGTGTGTAGTGAGGGAGGGACTGGACCAACACACAGGAAGTACATGACACATAGATGATGTCACTGATGGACTTACCTGAGCAGGTGAGATCCAGGATGGAGAAAGAGGAATCTGACCTTATACACTCCCTCAGAGCAGATCCAGAATGAACACAGACAGAGTGAATCCACCACACAGATCTCCATGAGGACTCCTTTCTATCTCTGATAGAAACAGCAGAGCCACAGTCCAGATCTCTACAGAGAACATCTGCTGCCTTCAGGTTCCATCCATGGTAATCTACTGGTCTCCATTCTCCTTGATTCACCTCCAGTGTTCCTTTACAGCGACTGGCTCCTCCCACCAACCTCACAGGTTCTGAACAGAAACAAGAGAGTCGTCAGTAGAAGAACAAAGTGAGTTTCAGTAGAACAGAAATGAACCAGATCAAAGCTGCAGCTCCTCTTCTACCTGAGCAGGTGAGTCCAACAGATTTACCAGGTGAGCAGGTGTTTCTCTCTGAGCCTGAGCTTCTACAGTCCAGGAGAGCAGACTCATGGCCTCCACACTGGAACCCTTTGGTCCACATTGGAGCCTCCACTTCTCCATAGAGCGCCCCCTGGAGGACTGAAGGAGCCCCACAGCCAAGCTCCCTACAGACCACCTCTGCACCCTGCTGGTCAAAGTCCTCTTCACACACTGAGGACCACTGGTTAGACTGGTTAGACCTCACCTCCAGTCTGCCTGAGCACAGACCAGACCCACCCACCAGCCTGATGGAGTCTGGAGAGAAGACAGAAGATGAGAGAGACACATTAAAGACACTAAAAAGCATCTTATTAACGTTGTGTTTCTCTGAGAAGATCTGTATGGAAGTAAATCTGTGTCATGGGGGGTTGAAATAAAAAGGTGATTGAATTTCTAGCACTGAATATTTATGCATTGAAATAATGTATCTGAATGTTTTTCAACACTAAAATACTGAAAAAAATTCAACCTAAAAAAAATCACTCTTAAAATATTCAGCCGCAAAGAAAATGTGCCGTGAGACACCAACATCTGGGACACTAAGGAAGAGCAATCGATTCTAGATTCAAGATCAGGAGCGTGCGTCAAGCTGAAGGAGCGAGCACCCAAAACACCTTCGGATTGTTTCCACGTCCAATAATAACGGGGCTTTAACTCCTCTTTAATTTGGAAAGAAGAGACAGAGAGGAGTCCTTGAATTTCACCCTCCTGCACATCCAAAGCCATTGTTTACACACACACACACACACACACACACACACACACACACACACACACGACCCCGCCCCCCATGTCACTCACATGCTGCATTCACTGGACAGGCACACAGTAGGAAACCAGAACATCAGAACATTGTCCCACACAGCAGATAACAGTGATGTCGCTACGATATAAAACTCATGGGCCGAACCAACATTAAACTTCATATTAAGGGGGGGGCACAAAATGTCGTCCAGAGGGCCGCAGGCCGCTAGTTTGAGACCCCCGCTCTAGAGGGTGAATAAGTGATTCATCCTGGATACACTACTGTCATAGATGATGTCACAGATGGGCTTACCTGAGCAGGTGAGATCCAGGATGGAAGAAGAGTAAAATGATGATAAACATTCACTCAGAGCAGATCCAGACTGAACACAGTCAGAGTGAATCACCCACACAGATCTCTTTGAGGACTCCTCTCTGTCTCTCATAGAAACAGCAGAGCCACAGTCCAGATGTCTACAGAGAACATCTGCTGCCTTCAGGGTCCATATAGAGCCACTTCCTGGTCTCCATTCTCCTTGATGTTTCACCTCCAGTGTTCCTGCACAGCGACTGGCTCCTCCCACCAACCTCACTGATCAGAAACAAGTCATCAGTAAATAAATACATTTCATTTAACGTTGACCTCTGACTCCTCTTCATTGGATCTTTACTTCTCTCTTCTGTCTCTAGTTACCTGTTGATGTGGGATTTCCTTCAGCCTGGAGTTCTGGAACCATAAACAGTGAATGTCATTAAAGTCCTGAGTATGTGATTGAGCTTGTGTACAACTTTCATCAGTTGTTACATTACAGTTTTTCTCGATTCTTTACACACAAATCCTGGTACTTGACACACAATGAGCACAACATGTAACTCATGCATCAACCCCCTGAACCAATTCTGCTAAACTACAAGCACAATTCTTGCTTTACACTCAATTTGCAGTTCTAAAAAACACTTTTTTCAAAGCACTACACACAATTCTCTCCATTCTCTGCACAATTTTCATGAAGAAAATGTTGTTTTCACAAGAAAAACACTGTCATTCAAAATTCTAAAGTCCATTGCTCTACTAAGCACACTGACTCGTCACATGGGAGAACACCTGTCACACAGTGTTACAATTAGGAACCAGAGCTTCAGCATAAAAGGGCAACAGGTGAGCTCTTCTGTTTTGGAGCAATGGATGACAACATTAGAAACAGAGCCAGAGGAGTGAGAGTAAGAGGAGGAGGACGAGGAGGACGAGGAAGACCAAGGACCGTAAACTCTGATGAGATCTGAGTCACTTTGGTTGACCAAAGCTATGGAGGAATTCTTCTCTGCCTGGAGATGGAAAGTGTTTGACCCCAAACGCACACCCCCCTTCTCTAAGCCAGTGTTTCTCAACTGGTGGGTTCGTGACCCACCAGTTGGTCGCGGGCCTTTGCATGGGTTTGTCATTTGAGAACAAAATACCATTTTGAGAAGAAAATGACATTGTTTTGAATGTCAAGTTTCATTTTGCAGGAGTATTGAGGGGTTTTGCCCATTGTGTGTGTGTTTTTTGATTTGTGTGTAGAGTTCTGAGAGTATGAGGCTTTAAGAAAATGTGTCTAAACAATCGAGAAAAACTGTATAAGAACCAGTTGAACTCTGATGTGCTCAATGTAAAACATTATGATGAATGGAAAAAAATGACTTTTTTTACACTTACTACAGACAGTACAGACATACGTGTGTTGTAAAATATTTTAGGATATTGTTTTTGTACTCAGAACACACAAATACACAGTAACAAATAGATTTTATTTTCCCCACAAAATCTCATCAGAGTTTACGGTCCTTGGTCTTCCTCGTCCTCCTCGTCCTCCTCCTCTTCCTCTCACTCCTCTGCCTCTGTTTCTAATGTTGTCATCCATTGCTCCAAAACAGAAGAGCTCACCTGTTGCCCTTTTATGCTGAAGCTCTGGTTCCTAATTGTAACACTGTGTGACAGGTGTTCTCCCATGTGACGAGTCAGTGTGCTTAGTAGAGCAATGGACTTTAGAATTTTGAATGACAGTGTTTTTCTTGTGAAAACATTTTCTTCATGACAATTGTGCAGAGAATGCAGAGAATTGTGTGTAGTGTTTTGAAAAAAGTGTTTTTTAGAACTGCAAATTGAGTGTAAAGCAAGAATTGTGCTTGTAGTTTAGCAGAATTGGTTCAGGGGGTTGATGCATGAGTTACATGTTGTGCTCATTGTGTGTCAAGTACCAGGATTTGTGTGTAAAGAATCGAGAAAAACTGTAAAAGTATATTCATATGATGGTTTGTGTTTGTCATTTGAAAACAAAATACCATTTTGAGAAGAAAATGACATTGTTTTGAATGTAAAGTTTCATTTTGCAGGAGTATTGAGGGGTTTTGCCCATTGTGTGTGTGTTTTTAGATTTGTGTGTAAAGTCTAAACATTCGAGAAAAACTGTAATGCACAACTACGTGAACAGAATGACACACACACACACACACACACACACACACACACACACACACACACACACACACGCAGTTTTGGGAAAGTTCACTTTCTACATGAACTAGTTCAAAGTTCAGTTCACACATTTTAAAATAAACTAGTTCAGTTCATAGTTCAAACTTAAATATTTGAACTAAGTTCACAGTTTAAACTTGTTCAGTTTTTTTTCCATATGTTGCTGCAAACTATTATTTTTCTAAATTATTGCCACAGCCCAGAACCACAGACAGCAATTATTTGATCAGTTTTAACCCTGAAGCTGCATCAGATTTCATCTTCATATCCAGTTTTGAATCCTTATCCAACCAGGGTTCACATTAGCTTTGAGGGGACATTGCTGCTTTAATGTTGCTGTCCATTCACTCCACACTAGCAGCAGCTGCAGCGTTCCCCCCTACAGGACATTCTCACACACATGCTGCTTCAATGGTCTTTTTAAAATAAGGAATAAAAACACGACAGTTATCATGAAGGTGTAAATGTTTATAAAGAAAGGTCAGATTCCTCCATCCTCACCGACCTTGTCAGTAACTTCATAAAACTCATTTAAATTATTATACGCCGTCTCTTTGTTACACGCAGCTGTCGCCTCCATGCATTTCTTTTTGATGACGCTGTCCCCCCCCCCCCCCCCCTCGCTCTCTTTGCTAAGTTACGTATGACGCAAGCGCGTAAGTGCGAGCCCCAAATCCTCATTGAAAATGCATCGAAGGCTCGATTTTCGAAAAGAAAAGTTTTAACATGAGAGTGAACGGGAGGATGCTTGGGCGCGCCACCATTTGAAACGTGACCTGAATCTGACGAATCTGATTGGACAATGACAGATAAAATGTCTAGAACACTGAAAACTACTTTTGCTGTGATCGAATTTGTTGAACCCCCCCTCTTTCTCCCAGTTGGTGGGACGTTGCCCAAATCGCCCCCATTACAGCATCCGGCCCTGGTCCAAAGGTAAAAAGACATGAGGACACGTCCCAACATGTCCTCCTCCCACCGTGACACACAACAACAACAACAACAACACGCATTGTGTGTCCTTCAGTATGACACACACACACACACACAGAGACACACACACACACAGAGACACACACACACGCGCACACACACACAGCGACCAACAATAAAAACACACACTGCTGAACATGAAGGCCTTCATTCAGACACATTGATCCATTCAATATGAAGCTATAAATAGATTATTGGAACATAGAATCCACCCGTCGTCTTATTGGTGAAAACATCGACCACAGCGTGTAAAACGGGTCTAAAATCAGTGACGTCATTTTGACTTTGAATTTGGCGGCGATTCCGTTTCCAACGTAGCTGGTGAAGTGACGTCATGTGTGGATTTTAATTGGTCCATGTTTGATACGTAACGTAGAGGATTACTGCCATCACCTGTTTACGCTTAAAGGCACAGCAGAGTTGTGCTTTTTGACGAACATGTTGAAATGTTCAGGTTCAAAGTGCTCAAAAACTCAGCTGAACTTTAGTGGACGTATATGCTGACATTTACACTTTTAAACAAGTAACTGTAATACAGACCATGACTGAAGTGTGTGTGTTCAGGACAAATGTGAAAATATAAGAAAGAGTCCTACCTGAGCTCCATAGCAACAGCAGCAGCATCAACAGGTGATCCATGACGACCAGGTAGACGTCTGTCTCTGTGCGTCTGTCTCTGTGCGTCTGTCTCTCTGCGTCTGTCTCTGTGCGTCTGTCTCTGTGCGTCTGTCTCTGTGCGTCTGTCTCTGTGCGTCTGTCTCTCTGCGTCTGTCTCTGTGCGTCTGTCTCTGTGCGTCTGTCTCTCTGCGTCTCTCTGATGGTCTCGTGTTGTGTCCTCAGTTTATCTCCTCATACCAGAAGAGGAGGAGCTTTGCTGATACTGGTCTTTAGTTTTTAGATCTTATTCACACGCCTCTTATGCGTTTCTGTCAAACTGATTATTTGCCCTATATTATTATTATAGGACTGTTTCCACGACAACCAGAGATGTTCCTATGAGATTAATGCCATTAGTCCTCCCTTTCTCTATATTATATATATATATATATATAGAGAGAGAGAGAGAGAGAGATATTGATGTTTTTATATAGATATATCAACGAGACTTCATTATATTTCAATAAATATCATATTTCTCACATTTGAGTTGAGGTCCATGTGAGAGCTGGAGGTGGACCAAGGTCTCACTAGCTGCAGGGATGGAGAGGAGAGGCCTTGGTTTGCAGCTGAAGTAGCAGCGCCCTGTTCTACAAGAAGGCCCCACTAACAGTGAGCTGATGAGTTCCTTTAGTGAGGATTCACTCTAAATAAGAGTTCATCCTCATGAAGACAAAGGAAGACACCCTGGGACCAGAAAGAAGGAGAAGAGGAGCAAGTAGTAGGACTCAAAGACACCTAAAGGCCTCACTGAGCTTGTGTGGAAGACACTAAGAACCCAAGTAGTGATTTGACCTCAACAGGGTCCCCACCACAGGGTCACTAATGGTTGTGCTTCATGTGTTTAGTTCACACAGATCTCATGGGATGTATTAATCACCTCCTCTTCTTCTGTCCATCTGCTTATTGTTCATAGTTAGATGTGTAGATGTTGAGGATGGTCTGCAGGCTTCATGATGGTGAACATGAAGGAAGGAGGGAATGGAACCTGATTCCTTCATCTCACAAGCTAATGAGCACAATCGGACCCTGATGCACAGAAACACTGTTATAATGGAGTAAATGACATTACAGAGCACAGATGCTGGGCTCTCCATCACATGACCAAAGCACTAGAACATGAGGTGGAACAGGGAACACGTGTTGATGGGTCACTTTGCTGCTGTTTCCCTACTGATCAACATCAGAGTCCTTCTTAGCTTGTGTTACTTTACTAATGAAGAGAAGGACTTTTGTGTTTCACAACCTGAACTGCAGTTCTGTGAAACTGATCATATCTCATTTTACAAGAAGCTGCTGAACGCCTAAAGATTAGAGGCCCGTTTCCATGACGACCAGAGATGTTCCTATGACATGGATGGTATCAGTAAGTAGCTGTAACAGCATCAGCTGCAGCTACTTCCTGCTTCTACTTTAACTGATCCAATCACAGGATGTTTTTCGTCTTTTTGGCACTAAAAATGTAACATGATAAAAAGTCTTAAACTACTATATGGACATTTATTTGTGGGGATAAAGAGGAACCACAGTGAGTGCTGTGATGTGTTAAAATGAGTTTATATGTTACTGATGAATAAATATCTCAATATTAAACAGCAAAAAAGAGTTTGTTTCTAAAAAAAATCCCTTTAAATGCTGTAAAACATTGAGGCACGAGGCAGAAAGCACATGCACGTGATGTGTCCCTGTGTGTGGACAGTGCACGTGTCTCACGGTGACACAGTGAGGATAAACTACTCTAGAGGAGGCTTTTGTGAAGGCCTCACTGCCCGACACGGGAAAGTCAAATCATGTGTTTTTGTCTTCCTCGGGTTGCCGTAGGCCGATCTGCTTCATTCCACCACTCGCCTGAGTCGTCTGATCTCACTGAATACGACCAAGTGACAGCTTCCCCACACACTCACTACACTAAATGTCCATGCTCCATGTTTCTGATTGGCTGCCAACATTGACGAGAGTAATTTGCATGTCATTTTTAAATCTTTTATTTAAATGTATCATTATATATACTTTATTCTACACTATAAGACACTCTTGTTTGGCATAGTTTATTATAAACTGTATCACTACATTCAGGGTCATCTGCTGATGAAGCTGCAGGAGGTTTTCAGCTCTGAACCCATTGGTCCATGTGACCGTCAATCAGCTGATCAACATCTCTGTGAGCTCATCCAGCCTCCTTCCTGTGTGAGTGTAGAGCAGGAAAGTACCAGAACAAGAACTAAGAAGAGTTTCTCAATAAAAGTTTAACACATCAACAAATGTTTCTTTATGGAAAACATGTTTGTATTTTAACATGAAAATAAATTTTTGACATTTCAGTTTGGAATTCTTATTTTTTAGTGGGTTTTAAACATTTATATGTCATTTATATGTACCTTTCTGAATGAAGCATTGAATCCAGAATCATCTTCATCTCATGAAGTGTTCTAAAAGAGAAGCTCCCACATGTTGAAATGACCTCAGCGCCTCCCGTTGGGCCTCTAGATGCAAAGTGGATGGAGCGGCTCGGACTGGAAGCTGGTGGACTTCAGACTCCCCGACGTGGTCAAATATGTTCTAACATGGTCTTATGCTAAAAGAGTGATAAATGTCTGTATTGAAGCAATGTGTGAAAAGCAGGATGATTCCAAAGTGTCCTTTTGCAGCCGTGTAGGAAGGAAGGAGGCGAGTCAACGTGCTTTCACACAAACGCTCAAACAAAGCCACTCTGTCACCTCGACTGGACCTCGGTTCATTCCTCACTTGCTTTGTGACTTTTCACATGTGCTCCCAGATGGTTTAGTGTTTAGGGTTCCAAGCCTCTCGTGGCCACCTGCCGCTGGGGATGACCTTCGTGTGTGTGAATAAAAACTCAGCGCTTTGACTGCTGGGAGACGCCATCTCCACAGAGCACCGTGATACGGGTTTGTGTGTTTGACCTCCTGCTTGGAAGCAAGAAAAGGACTTTTAGGCCTTTGATCGTTCATCAAGACTAGAAACAAATCCTTCTCTTCTCCCAAACTAGTTTTATTGAAACATTCCACAACAATTTGGGTCACAAACAGGACGCGCTGACCGTCCATCAGGCTCTTGGGACGGAGGAAGAGGCCTTTTCCAGGATCACCAGCTGAAGATCCTGCCTCATGTCTCCTTACAAGAGACAAAGGAAACCAAAGGAGTCCTGATTGACGTCACATGTGTCCACAGAAAAATCATTTATGTCTACACACTGAAATTCCAATTATGAAAAAGGGTAAAAAGTACCATAACGGAGACGGATGACTGATCAAGTGGTTTTTATAGTTTGGGGGAGACGATTAATTTTAGCATTTGGGTATTTTTATTTTCAGTGTTGTACATGATTCTGGGATATTTCCAATGCGTCATTTCATGTGAAAGTAGATCGGATTGTGTGCGATAAAGATTTCACACAGAACAAATCCCCCGAGATGGTGACGCAGGTCGCTCGACTACGCAGGTAAAATAAGACGGTTGTTATTGAGCAGTATGTGAATTCTACTAAAGTAACTGACACCGTGGTGACATCTAAACGCATTTTGAGTCGGGGTTTTTGCAAAGTTGTTCTTGTTTAAAGAAACTACGCCTTACGGTGACGACTGTGTTGTAATAAGATCACCGGTTGGGTCCACGCCACTAAAAGATGGGGCCGCAAAACACACGGACCCCTCGGGTCCAGTTGTGTAAAAGATGCAGCAGAAACACGGGGAAACACGTGCAGTGTCTCCCGTACTGGACCAAAGAGTTTGGCTTTCCAGAAAACGGCTCGTTACGTGCCGCTAAACTTCAAATGTTACGAGGGGATTGGGAGGCAAACACATGCCGATCCGCAGCAAGACCCACAACAAGCAGGTCCCACAACACACCATGTGATGGACAGGAGTCGGGGAGGAGGAGGCTGCATGTGAGGGGGAGACGGCATCCATGCTGAGACCAGGGCGCCCAAATGCCCCTTAAAATACGGACTCGCCAAAAGGGATAGTAAACATTTCTGATGATTTGCATATAGACAATTATCAGTTAAAGTATTTCAAACATAAACATGTTTATTTCTCATAAACATCTCCTCCAGTTCTTCTTCTGTTGGGCATCACAAGTGCAATATGTCTCTAGGCCTCACTGTGCGGCCTGATCTAGTGGGAGTGCAGTCACGTGGTTGTTTTGAACCTGCAGGGTCTTGCTGTACGGATCGATGCTCAGTTTCCTCAGGCTCCATCTGGTGGTTGTTTGGTGGAAGTACCCGGTCTGCGTCACGTTCACACGTCTACAGGAGGTGACGCCGGTTACGCCTGAGCACGTGACCTCCATCAGTGTAGATGTCGTAGGACCTGTGGGTACCTGCTGGTTCCCGTGGCTCCTTCTGGAACACCTTCTTCAACGTGCTTTTCACACAAACGCTCAAACAAAGCCACTCTGTCACCTCGACTGGACCTCGGTTCATTCCTCACTTGCTTTATTTGTTCATTGAAGGTTCCTGTAAAACATGAAAACACACATCAGCGCAACAGTGCCAACTGTCGGTTGTTCTGAGAACCGGATTAAGCCGGTTCCGCAGGAGCTAGCTTGGATGTAGCCACCGCCGTTTGTAGCGCGCTGCTGCCGCCTAGTGGTGGAACTGGTGCACTGATCCTCAACGCTTTTCAACACTTGATGCATGTTTTTCCCTTTCAGGCAATAATCTTGCGCTGATGGCGCAACACTCTACCTCTCAAAATTAAAATGTGCACAACATTTTCCCTTTTAAATGGAGGTGAAGTCATCACCGCTCTTATGCCAGCCTCAGAGGCAGCAAGGCCCAAATTATCATCATTCACAAATCCTCTATTATTTCCATCTATCGTTCTCCAGTTCCTGACATTTACATCAAAATGCTCGGCCTGTAAACTTAAAACTCTCTGTTCCCTTTAGGGCACCAAGGCACTTAGTGGACTACACATTCAACAACACATTGAACATCTACACATTGAAAAACACATTTGTTTTCCTTATTCTTGTGTCGTTGAGTTCTTTTGTGTGTGCATGGGTGCATCTTCATTCACCCTTGTACTTTAACGTCCCTTACAGTCCAGGGGCGCCACAAGGTGTGACCTGACTGAAGTGTTTATGTTTATGCTCCCACCACAGACGGCTTGCCCACTTCCTCATATGTCAGCATCCTTGGCGGACGCCGCTCTCTTTGTGGGCGGGTAGTCACAGGTCGCAGGTCAGGTTCCTCATGCGAGGCTTGGACTGAGTCTGGTTGTGATCCCTTTGAAGAGATCAGCCGCGCTGTTCCCTCCAGTTTCCAATGTTACAAGAGAAGGAGCCTTCACCCCCAATGGAGGCGAGCTAAGACGCCTCCGATGCTTTAACGTTACTGCCCCCTCCAAGGAGAAACGCCCGCCCCCCCAGTACAAGCAGCGTGTCCGCTGTAGAATTCCTCCTCGATGAGTAGGTCTCACCTAGTAGGTGTGAAAAGGGGGATTTGTAGAGTATTAAATATAATCATGCATGCAAGGGACTTAGACTAATTAGAGGAACGCCGGACCGGAAGGCTGCAGATCCTACACTGTAAAAAAAAAAGAGGTTTTTGTTCATTCAATTTCCCTAAGTCAGTTCAACTAAAAAGTTGAGTGGTGATCCACTTATAAATTCAACTGCAATAGTGTGAGCAACACAGATTTCGCAGTTGACTCAACTGTATAGACGTGTGGCCCCTGCAAAAGCGCGTAGGAAACCCCACGCAGCCACCAGCGGCTGAGCCTACAGCAGGGCTATTCAATTACAAATCCAGTTGGGCCAGATTTTTAAATCGAGAAAGGTTAGTTGGGTCATTTCAGCGGCGAAGCAAATTTTAAAACCAACACAAACAAATTTATTGAAAAACATTTATTAATTGTTTCTCTTTTGACTTTGGTCAGTTTGCACAGCAAAGGGTGCATAAAAAACAAAAGAGCTAACTGAACAGAATCTGAGGTAGCTCCTACTTTTTCCACTTACAAAAGAAAAGAAACTGACCTAGGCACCTCTTGCCTAGGCCTACCTAGGCTACATATCTGACCTATCTGAGTGCATAAAACTAAAAAGTGCACAGTAAGCAATTCACAATAACAGCATAAAACGTTTCCTTTTGAAATAAAATAAACATATTGCTCAAATTCGACCCATGCAGGAACATCTCAAAGTGCATAAAAATAAAAAGTGCACAGTGTGAGATGTGGGGTTCTCTGTGTGTGTCTTCTTGTATTTACTTTTTAGCTTGTAGAATAGATGTCCGCTTGTAGGACAGATGGCGTGACCGGATCGGTCCTTATAAGGCAGACAATGTGAAGTGGTGGAAGAGAGAGCACAGGAATAAATGAAGATAAAATATTATCTGAGATAAAACACCTGCGACCGAAGGGAGAGCCAGTTTGAACCCATTTTCAGGGCAAGGCCGAAGGCTGCAGGAGAGAGTACCAGACACTCATTGTTCGGGGAAGGCGTTTGTTACAGAAGGATGAACTGGGTTGAACCAACGTTCAAGGGCACCAGAGGGATTAAAACAGGTCAGAGTCAGAAGGCAGGCGGACTTTGGAAGGGATTTGCTTGCGATGCGTATTTCATTGTCTCCAGATATATCTGCGGAGAATTGCTCATGTACAACTTTTTCTCTTCTAAATAAATGTTAAACTTTTTAACTAATCTCCTGTAGTGGATTCTTCTAGTCAACCAACTCGGGTGGATAAGGAATATCCTAACAACAGTATTCACAACTTTAACTAACTACACAAGCTGCACACTGAGGGAACATATTTTACACATCCCACATTATATTGATGTAGGCTACATTTACTCTGCTGACTTAGTGGGAGAAGTGACATTTTTTGTTTTGAACGAGAGCAGTGACTTTAGGCTCGTAAGTTGTCAATGCAAATCCGGAGGCATTGATGGACAGTCCGTCAATCAGGGAGCAACGACAGTTGCTTTTTATGGAGTTCATGTGTGAAAAACCTGACTCACATGTGTATGTTGATCCAAACATACTGAGGATGACGATCGCTACTTTCTTAATGTTAGGGAACTGATGTACGTTGACATCTGTCCAAAACATTGCGGGCCCGTTAGTGCAAAGCTGCTGTGTCATGGTTACCGATGACTGCATGTCAACAAGTTCGAGTGTGAATTTGCCCTCGTCACTGGAAGGAACCACGTCCTTTGCCCGGGCGGATAAGTCCCCTTCTATTGCAACAGTGAACGGGTCTCTGGCAAAAACGGCCACCTCTGTGGGCAGAACAAGTCCATCCAATCGACCAGCAAAGTTCTTTTTCAGGCTCGCAATGAAATCTGTCATCACATCCGTGATTTCTGCGGGGGATGAGATGTATTTGCGGAGTGTCGGAAAATGGAGCATTCTGCTCAAATCAGTTGCGAAAAGGTCCAGTTTAACTTGGAATGCGCGCATCTGTCCCACAAGGTCGATGACAGTTTTGTCTCTGCCTTGTAGTCCCAAATTGAGATCATTCAGGTGTATGAAAGCAGGCATCAGCCATGAAGTTGTCGTCCAGTATACGACTCAAGTGCGTTTCTGCCTTTTTTTGCTTGCTGCTGCGGAGGAAAGTTATGATCTCCTCTCTGAGACCACAGAAACGCTCCAGTGCTTTGCCTTTGGACGGCCACCTCACGTCATTATGCAAAAGCCCCATCTGTCACAAGCATGCACACACACTTCATATCCAGACCATTGTCTTTAAAAAAAGCAGAAATTTTCCCAAAGACTATATCGCCAGTTGTGTGTCCTTCTAACGGCAGTAGGGTGAGCAGCTCCTCTCGGAAGCATTTGCCGTCAAAAAAACGGACATATATGCACAACTGAGCAGTATCAGTTTTGTCTGTGGACTCATCGACTGCTATAGACATAGTGTCAGCTTTCCTAAGGTCTCCTAACATCGTTTCATACACATCTGCAGCAAGAATTTCAACTCTCCGACTGTTGGAAGTATCTGACAGGGGTATGTTTGTTATAGCAGATGCCACGCTCGTTTTCATTTTATCGTCATTTATCACCTGATCCACGCTGGCCAGCATACAGTCCTTCACGGTTTCAGAGTCTGTGAATGGCCTTTTCTTTTTTGCCAATATCCAGGAAACACGAAGGGATGCTGCGGTAGCTCTTGGGCTGTAAATGACCGTACCATAGTAACACTGCTCCGGTTGTAAGATGCAATCAAACTCTGCACTTTTGCAGCCCTCTCTTGAGATCCCTCGAGAAAACTGGTGCGGAAAGTCTGGTGTTTTTCAGCGTGGTGCCGCCGCAGATTGTAATCTTCAAGTACTGCAACGCACTCATTACAAATTAAACACATCGGTTTGGCATTTGGATGTGGCGGTAAAATAAACAAGTATTTGTCAGTCCAGGCAGGGTTAAACCGACGGATTTTACGTTTCAGTGTTGAGAAAGACATATTGATAGTAATGTAGGCTACTGCCGGCACAGCACGCTCTGCATTGTTTACATGTTGGTAGTTTTGGCGGGACGCAGAATAACCAATCCCACTATGGCCACGCCAAGCCCCGCCCTACGAAGCAGTCAGGGGATGGGACCTGTACACGGACACCTGGCCAATCGTAGTGTGTGAATGCTATTGAAGGGCGGGTCTTGGCGTGGCCATAGTGGAGTGAAAATATCGCTGGCGGGATCCTATTTTCCCTTTTGTACTGTCTATTGCGGAACTACGGGCTGGGCCACTCTGAGGTTGCCTTCGGGCCGGATGTGGCCCGCGGGCCGCCACATGAATAGCCCTGTTCTGCAGTGACACAAGAACACTCCATTTTGGATCAGGAGCTGCCAAGGTAAGAACGTTTCATCCTGCTTGTATTCATCGTTTGTTAAATTTAATCTTGAATAGGAAACTTGATAAATCGTACACATGGTTTACTTTGCTGCAGTAGTTTTAAGTGATTTAAAAAGCTATTGTTGATGGCCAAGTTTGCTTGCTAAGCTGTTAGTAAGCTAACGTTAGACTATAAACTTGCTATTATATAAACTTTTCTATTGCTGAGTGTGTAATTCTCAGCTCCTAAATAATTTTCAAGTAGAACTGAGTAAATCATGACAACACTCATATATGTATGACATCACTGATGTTAGTGTCCTTTACCAGACTCTGTTAAAGGGCAATGATAACTTTTAGAATCCATCAAGTAAGACGTCAATTTTAGTTTAACACCAATAAATCACCTGAAAACAATTCAGCATAATTTTTAACAATATTTTTATTGAAACTAAATACTGCACAAACTAGGAAACTGTGTCTAGACTTGTCATCTTTTAGGAGCGTTAATAGGGGGGGGGGGGTCATTCACAGGAAAAGCCTTTTGTAAACTCCTGTAATCTTGTGCTTGAGCTCGTCCTTTTCAGCGTTTTCACTACTAATTATTAACCAATCATCCAACCATGTGTTAATTAAGGTAACTTAACGTGCATTTGTGTAATTAGCTGAACAGAAATTCATAAATACCCGTTTTAAACGGAAAGTTTTGTCAGCACACAAAATGTTGTCTTAGCCAGCAAACGGTTGCTTTGGCTGTTCAGTTTTGTATGGAGGACAAAAAATGACTTAAGTATAAATACATAATGTATAAATAAATACAGGAATAAATAAATGTGTACATAAATGAATAAATGTATTAATTAATGTGTAAATAAATAAATGTGAAGATAAATATATGAATAAATTAATCAAAGTTGATAATAAAACAGGTCATAAACAAATACATACCATTAATTTATTTCAACATTTCAGTTCTCCTACATTTCTTCATTTATTTATTTATAGGTCTGTATCATATATTTATTTCTACGTTTCTGTTCTACATTTCCACATTTATTTTTGCGTGTGTCTGCATATTTGATGAAATTGTACTTTCTTGTTTCTTGCAAATCACTAAAACAGGGTTAAGATTCTAAAAACCAAGCAAGTTGAACACAACAAACAAAACAACTGAGGAAAACAGCAGAGAGTAAACCAAAGAAAACACAAGACTACAAAATATAAAATGGCAAAACAGCAGCAAGTTCTCTCTGTACGGCACTGGACCAAAGGAGGGTGGACTTTGTGTTTGTACAGAGTGTTTGTGTGAAGTAACAATATTGCCCCCCCCCAGTAGAAGTGAGTCCTGCTGATGAATGGTGCTCGGTGCGTTCATTGAGGCGGCAGGTTGCAGGTTGGATGGACGTCTACATTTAAACGGTGAGGACTGACTGGACGCTTTGTGGGACGACGTGTTGTTGAGTAAACGCTACAGACGTCTCCACAGGAGGGGGCTCATCTACTCGTGTGTGTGTGTCCAGTGAGGGGCCTCTGACAGGAGCCCAGTGGGGGGGCCCTTAAGTTACCTGGTGGCAAAGAGCACTGAGCGGTAAGGCCTCAGAGAGGACTCATTGGACCGTGATGCTGTAACAAGAGAACATCTGCAGTGGGGGGGGGGGGTTGTGTGATGATACATGTGTGTGTAGGTGTGTGCTAATGACGAGCGCTGACACATGTCCTCATGTTCTAGTCCTTTCTAGGGTATTGTGTAGGTAGGGATGTGTCTATAGTCATACATGTAGATGAGTCACAGTCTGATGGAGGGAGAGGAGAAGCCAGCAGGAGGCCCTCAGACAGAGAGGGTGAGGAGCAAAGGTTGAGGAGATGTTGTTGGAACCATGATGCAGGTTTTGCTGGTTTTGTTCCTCTTGAGGGAAACACCGGGTGAATTGGGACATGCAGTTCCTCCACATGAACACAGGGGGGCACATGACCATGAACCTGCACGTGAGTAAGTGCCTGCTAATGGGAACAGGTGATGATGGGAAGCAGCCAGTCAACGTGTCTGCATCCAGGTGGCGTCTCATACTGTAACCACAACATGTGATGAAATGCAAGGAAATGGAGCTTGGTGATTATATGCAGAGCTCGGATTAAAGATGACTTAAAGACACTCACTGGACAGTGGACATGTCCCCCCGTTCGCCCTGTAGTGTCTTAACACATCCATGGAAATGTGTTGGGGCCTCTACAGACATGGAGACAGGACTCGTTGTGACACTGAGGGCTGCAGAAGGTTTGGGACGAGTTAAGAACTTGCTTTATTTGAGTGTTGTTGCTCCAATAAATGTGTGTGAAGTGAAGCATCAGATGTGCAGTGTGTTCTGTGTGTTACTCAGAGTCCCCGTGAGGACGTGTGGGTCCTCACCACCAGTCACATAGATGAAGTCAACCAGTGAGACAAGAACTAGAGAGTAGTTTAAACTGGGAACCAATGAGTCCACAAGGTCTTATCTTCAGGGTCCGGATCCGGACCCCGGTCCACCAGTCAGTGACCTCTGGTGTAGAGACACAGCGATGGAATCACAGGGTCACGTGACATGTGACCTTTGCTAGGAGCCAGATGATGGCATTGAAATGGCCAGTAAAACTACTGGTTTCCAGGAAGTGCTTCAGTGGTGAAACACTTCCTGCTTCCTGATGAGGAGGAAAACCCACGGACACAATGATGTAAAAGGAACCTTCACATGACGCATCATGTTCAGCAGCTACAGCTACGAATGCTGGATGTGACTCACTCTGTCGCTCTAAAGTCAGGAGGAAATATTGTACAAACACCAGTTTACTGGAGAGATGAACGAGTGAGATGCATCATGGGAACATCCGTGTGTCCGTCAGTCATCATTTCAGCCCTCGTTAACCACGTGTCATCGTGGGGAGATCGAGGTCAGAGGTCACAGGAGGGGAAAAGAACTAAATGGGTTACAGTGGTTTTTAAAATAGTGTTTTTTATTAAAAGTACCCAACAAATTATAACATAATTCAGACTTGCTACCTTATTATTTTGAATTATTTAACAAAGTCACATTCACACTTGAGTGTCTCTTACTAAGCAGGAAATGAACTTGCCACAGAATAAATGTGTTAATTATTAGCAGAATGTGTGATCATCACCATAAAGCTTCTCGTTCTCTCGTCTCATACTTTATTAAACTGGTTTTGTTTCCTTGAACACAGCAGGTGACACAGACACATTTATCAAAGTGATCTTCATCATTTCATCTCTTTGTGTGATGACACATGAAAACTGATGCTTGTTGCGTGTTAGAACACACGTGTGCACATGTGAGGGAAAAGTCCTTCTCATGATGCTCACGTGTGCTTTTGGTGATTAAAGGTCACAAGTTGTCCTCTTTTCCTCATTCAGACAACTCTTAAAGTGCTTTGTTAGAGTGGAACTAGTACTAAAAGTATCTGTGGAACACAAGTGTGTTTAGTTTGATTAATTACAACATTCTTATTCAGGAGAAAGACCCTTAAGAACCAAATATTATCAATTAAAATGTCATTACTGACAGAAATAAACACAATACTTGGGATTTAAGTCAAATCTTTTATTATGCAACATGTCTACATTACTTTAAGACAAATTTAGGTGAATCGCAAAGTACAAATTTAAGTAATATTCTTGTAAATTAAGTAAAATCCTTAAAATATAAAAGGAAAATTCCACAATGACAATGTTCTTTTGGAAAAGGCAAAATTCTTCATCTTAAAACAAATTGTATATTCATTGATTACTAAAGTAAATTTATAAAGAATAATAAACAAAATTCTAATAAAATATCCTTTTTTCTAAAATGATTGAACTGCTCAAGCTTTAAGTGAAACCCTGTAATTAGAAAGAAAAGTAAAAAACAAAAGTACAAAATGAAGTATATTTATGAATATTAATCATAAAAAAGCAAAAGGTAATTTCCTCAATCAAACATGAAGAATTTAAGATTTAAGCAAAATCCTCTTTCAAGATTCTTAACACAAAATATTAAAAAAATATATATAAAATAACACAAATGATTGTAAAAGCATTAAAAACAATAAGTAAAATCCTGCAGTGGAACAATAAGTGAAATTAGTGAAAGTGTTTCACTAAAGTAAGAGTTTTATGATGCGCTGTTGTTCTTATATTTATTATTATGATCATCTTTCATTTAAATGTAGTCCAGCTGTATGAATCTGGATCAATGAGTCATGTGACCCAGTAGGTGAAGTGATGATGTCATCACATCTGTTGACGACACCAGCAGGTTCTCATCATTGACTTTCATTGTACAGAAGGTAGAAGATGGATGTCAATGGTTCATGTCTGTCTGATTTAATGCATCACATTCACATTGTTCCTCATAGTCTTTGGTTTCTAAGGCTGCTTGGACTCTGCTAAACCTGATCTCAGGTCTACTTTATTCAACTTTATACCTGTGAGGTGTTTTAGAGCAGGAACCAATGGGCTTTGAGCTGAGAGCCACAGACAGGAAGTCAGAAGGTATGAAGAGAGAGGAAGAAACACAGGCTCTAATAAAGTCACATCATATTCCAGCCTTCATGCGTATGAAAGTGAGCTGATGCTGGTTGTGTGTTACAAATCCATCTGGATGTGAGAGGAGCTCCTTGGAGGAGCTACTCTGCTCCCTGAGCTCCTTCTTCTTCAGCTGCAGGAACACCCAGGTGATGATGATCCAGCTCAAAGTCCTCCCGTCTGCCCAGCTTCCGCCCCCTGGTGGTCTGGAGAGACATGACAGCACCTGTCTTCAGTTGACTAGTCACAGAGCTTCATGTGGTCCAACAGACGTGTGTCCGTACCTTACAGTAGAAGTAAAGGCCAACGTTCACCACCAGCAGCATCAGAGGCAGGAGGACCGCTTTGATGATGAGAGGTGTTGGATCTGCTCACACACATGGAGAGTGATCACATGACACCATGAGTCCACCAGCTCCCATGGAACCAAACACTGTATTACTCTGTGTTTACTTCATATTCACTGATTGAACTGTTAATCTGCTTTATGGTCTATTAGAGACCTGTCAATCAGTGTGTAGCCCCGCCCTAAAGCATCACCTGCTTTATGGTGTATTAGAGACCTGTCAATCAGTGTGTAGCCCCGCCCTAAAGCATCCCCTGCTCAATGGTGTATTAGAGACCTGTCAATCAGTGTGTAGCCCCGCCCTAAAGCATCTTCTGCTTTATGGTCTATTAGAGACCTGTCAATCAGTGTGTAGCCCCGCCCTAAAGCATCCTCTTCTTTATGGTCTATTAGAGACCTGTCAATCAGTGTGTAGCCCCGCCCTAAAGCATCACCAGCTTTATGGTCTATTAGAGACCTGTCAATCAGTGTGTAGCCCCGCCCTAAAGCATCACCTGCTTTATGGTCTATTAGAGACCTGTCAATCAGTGTGTAGCCCCGCCCTAAAGCATCACCTGCTTTATGGTCCATTAGAGACCTGTCAATCAGTGTGTAGCCCCGCCCTAAAGCATCACCTGCTTTATGGTCTATTAGAGACCTGTCAATCAGTGTGTAGCCCCGCCCTAAAGCATCACCTGCTTTATGGTCTATTAGAGACCTGTCAATCAGTGTGTAGCCCCACCCTAAAGCATCCCCTGCTTTATGGTCTATTAGAGACCTGTCAATCAGCATGTAGCCCCGCCCTAAAGCATCCCCTGCTTTATGGTCTATTAGAGACCTGTCAATCAGTGTGTAGCCCCGCCCTAAAGCATCACCTGCTTTATGGTCTATTAGAGACCTGTCAATCAGTGTGTAGCCCCGCCCTAAAGCATCACCTGCTTTATGGTCTATTAGAGACCTGTCAATCAGTGTGTAGCCCCGCCCTAAAGCATCACCTGCTTTATGGTCTATTAGAGACCTGTCAATCAGTGTGTAGCCCCGCCCTAAAGCATCACCTGCTTTATGGTCTATTAGAGACCTGTCAATCAGTGTGTAGCCCCGCCCTAAAGCATCACCTGCTTTATGGTCTATTAGAGACCTGTCAATCAGTGTGTAGCCCCGCCCTAAAGCATCCCCTGCTTTATGGTCTATTAGAGACCTGTCAATCAGCATGTAGCCCCGCCCTAAAGCATCCCCTGCTTTATGGTCTATTAGAGACCTGTCAATCAGTGTGTTGCCCCGCCCTAAAGCATCACCTGCTTTATGGTCTGTTTGACTCTAAATGGACCATAAATTACTACGTAAACATCATGTTGTGTAGAAGAAGACTTGAAACTAGAGATTGAGACCATAAACTTATGTTAGCTTCAGTTCCAAGAGGACCACAGTTACCATGGTAACCAAACCTGCTCTGTCTTACAGCATATTGTTAGCTGACCCTTTATAGATGTTGTTTTGGTTTGGTTTCTCTTTGACATGTGTAACACAATGACAGGAGTCACAAAGTCCTTCCAGAAACAACAGGCATGGACTCTGTGGTCAGCTGATCATCTTCAGTCCGTGTGGACCAATCATCTTCCACTAAGCTGCATGTAAACAGTCAGCTTACCTTCCACAGAGACAGAGAGCACACGGCTCTCAGAGGAGAAGTTATGAGAAAAAACATAGAGGTCATAAACACATCTGTAGCTTCCTTGGTGGGCGGGCTCTGCAGCAGGAAACAGGAAGTGGGCAGAGTGATTGACAGCTGGCTTGGTGTAGTTGTGTGCTGAGTTGAAGGAGAGGAAGGAGAGCTGGAAGGAGCCTTCTGGGTACTGTGGCTGGATGGAGCAGCAGATGGTGAAGGTGGAGCCCCTGAGCACCTGAGCCCCCTGCTGCTGGGCCTCGGAGACCCCGTACATGGAGGAGGACACAGAGATGATTGGCTGAAGAAGCAGGTCTGTAACAGAGAGATGAAGCCAGGTCATGTTTACCCTTCATTAAAAGAGACGGACCCTCAATAAGGAAGTGATGTCACAGACAGACAGTACATAGATGATGTCACTGATGGACTCACCTGAGCAGGTGAGATCCACGATGGAGGAAGAGGAAGTTGATGTTATACACTCCCTCACAGCAGATCCAGACTGAATACAGACATAGTGAATCCACCACACAGATCTCTGTGAGGACTCCTCTCTGTCTCTGATAGAAACAGCAGAGCCACAGTCCAGATCTCTACAGAGAACATCTGCTCCCTTTAGGTTTATTCCATAGTGATATACTGGTCTCCATTCTCCTTGATTCACCTCCAGGGTTCCTTCACAGCGACTGGCTCCTCCCACCAACCTCACAGGTTCTGAACAGAAACAAGAGAGTCGTCAGTAGAAGAACAAAGTGAGTTTCAGTAGAACAGAAATGAAGCAGATCAAAGCTGCAGCTCCTCTTCTACCTGAGCAGGTGAGTCCAACAGCTTTACCAGGTGAGCAGGTGTTTCTCTCTGAGCCTGAGCTTCTACAGTCCAGGAGAGCAGATTCATGGCCTCCACACTGGAACCCTTTGGTCCACATTGGAGCCTCCACTTCTCCATAGAGCGCCCCCTGGAGGACTGAAGGAGCCCCACAGCCAAGCTCCCTACAGACCACCTCTGCACCCTGCTGGTCAAAGTCCTCTTCACACACTGAGGACCACGGGTTAGACTGGTTAGACCTCACCTCCAGTCTGCCTGAGCACAGACCAGACCCACCCACCAGCCTGATGGAGTCTGGAGAGAAGACAGAAGATGAGAGAGACACATTAAAGACATCTGTTGCTAAGTGGGGATCTACCCACTGAATCCTGGTCCCAGGGGGGTCAGGTGAGGGGCTGTATGGGGAGGGGGGGGGAGGCAGCATGACGGAGCTAACGTTATAATAAGAGCAGTTTGTTCTAAAGTCTCATGTGACTTTAACAACACGACATCGGTTACCAATGTCACGTCACTTAGGATATACAATGTGAGGCCCTTCAATGGAAGTTGTGTTATTTTAAGGAAGTTGTAATTCTTACAGCTTTGTATTCATACTTCATCACCTCAGTGGAGGCTTTAACTCAAAGCTCCAGTGTTGGTCAACTTGATCCTGGACCAGTAGATGAAGGTCAACCACTGGAAGGCTGGAACCTGCTTCTGCTTCTGCTTCTTGTGTCGATGGACTCGTTTCACTTCATGATTCTAAAAGGTTTGAACGTGTTGCAAAGCAATTCACCTCCAGACCACCAGGTGGAGTCACGTGTTTTGTTGGAGACGACCTACAGAGTGACGTCTTTGTGTGGAACTCGTTGGTTTGTTTATTTATTTATCAGACTGCTTTTCATGGCTTTTCTTTCATGGACATATTTGTTCCGTATTTTCCTCCAACTTTGTTCACCCATCAACCGGCAAACCGACGTGTGCAGAGATGTCCCTCCATGAATCGGAGGCCATCATCACGTCCTTACAGTCCCCCAATGACGGGTTGTATCAGTGTTCATATTTACGGATTTCTTCAGACAAAAACTCTTCAAACTGATTCATTCTCTCAAAAAAAATCTTAGTTTTAATAATGGAATGATTCTATGAAACCAGAAATGTGAGCCTCCTGAAAGGATGCAGCTAGCAGACCAATCACAGCCTTGCGAGCTGCGTGAGGCTCGCAAAGCTTTTGATGCAAGTTTATAAAAATGTGTCGATGCAGGAAAGCAGCAAGAGGGGTGAAAAGGCAGCAAGGGGCTCTGTGTGCGAGTCCTTGTGTTTCTCTAAAAACACAGAAGTATAAACTAGGCTTTTGTTGTTGTTTGATTGTTAACCTCCTGTAGCAGGTGGCACCATGGGGGGGGGGGCGCTGTGGGGTCAAGGTGGTGCACCTATAAAAGGGGAAGTGGCACTTTGCCATGAAGTGCCAGTTTCCTGGTGGGCCCCCACGGTATGGTTGGGCCCCCAGTAGTGGTGAGAAAGCTCCATTCTCTCTTTGTAAATATATTTGTTCGTTCATATGTATTAATGGATGAAAAGGTTTTAATGGAGTTTGCATGACAGGATCGGGAGGAGAGGCACCGATCCGGGCAAAGAGGGAACGAATGGGTGTGAGAGTTTGATGCAGTAGGTATGTTGGGTTTTTAAATTAAATTAAAGTATGAATTAAAGTTTGTTGTTGGTAAGTGTGTTTCAGTTATTATCCCGCTACTTGCTGTCCTTTTGTTAGTTTTGTTTTTTTGTTTTCAGCGGTTAGTCCGCTCCTGGTCCATTGTATTTTGTTTTAGACAGAGCGGACTAACCACTTTAAGTTTTTGTTTGTTTTCTGATCACTTTCCCCACATTTCAAGGTACACTTCATGCAGTGCTCCGGGCAAACCCTGCCCTATGGTGTGAACTGGGGGGGGGAGGGGGGTTGGCCTTATACACAGGTGTGCTGTGCCGTGTTAAGCGGGTTTGACCGCGGTGTGTTTCACAGGGTGACTCGGGGCGCTCGGAGCCTGCAATGTGTGTGTGTGGCGTCGGATTAGACCCATTTGTAATAAATAATATTAAACTATATTCGGCTTCCGTTTTTATATTTATAAGTTAACACTCCCACCACTTAAGGGGGCGGAGCTATGTTTCAATTACAAGGTGCATATAATCAGAAGGATTACCTGCCACAGGTGTTGGTGCTTTGGAGGCCAATAGTTCTGTGAGTGAGAGTGTGGAAGGTGGAAGGTGAGCGTGGAACAGTCAGCGTAGAAGAGACACGTGAAGAATGTGTTCGGATCCCTTCATGGTGTCAGGAGTGTTGTATTCATTTCATTTATGTGAAGGAAAGGTGGACTTTCACAAAACTGAGGTGTCTGTTTGGAGATCAAAATAAAGGACAATCAAAGACTATTGGAGACGTCTCCAGGATTATTTCATGCGTCAAAACGAACTTCCCACCAGCGACAGGGACCTTACTTTCTGACAGGCCAAAGGGTCACTACGACCAGTTTCTCTATTCAAGACGTCTCTGAATCTGTCACCAGTTCTCTGCTCACTCAAGAACTAACAAAGTTAACATGGCCACCCAGCTGGGACGCACACAGGACGGCGTGAGGACACACAACCAGGACGTGGATGAAAACAGGACATTTCATCCAGAAGAATTCAAAGTGTGGAGTTTAGTGGGGCTTTTGAGTCTTTCCTCAACACACAACAAACTACGTTCATCTCAACATATATAACCTTATTATATGATAATTATATTGGACATTTATGTGGATATGAGGGCTGTAAAATAGTCTTTTAATGCAATGATTGCCCCCATCTCACCTTCTTAACCAGTTGGGCACAAGCCAGCAGCACAACATTAAAATGTCCTCACAGTGTCCATAAACAGGCCCTAAAAACACAAGTCACCATCACTGCCATCTTCTCCCCAAACACTGTGTCCTGAGTTGGGAGAAGCTCATTAGATCCACTGATGTGTGTCTGGTTTAAAATGGTGATTTGATTCCACAAAGCAGTCAGAGCAGCAGACTCAGTAGATCTGCTTCAAGAGGAGATGGTGTTATTTCACACAGGTCAAGAGGTCATTCTGTGTGAAGGCGGCCCACTGGTGGAACGCTGCAACACGTACCAGACCTTCACGTGATCTTCAGGATCAGGTGTGCTGTCTGTCCTGCTGCATTCTGCAATTTGTGCATTTGTGTTGTTCTTTGTCTGTGTGTGTGTGTCATGTGCTTCAGTGGTTCACTGTGTGTGTGCTTCCCCTGTAGGTGTGTGTGTGTTCTGCCTGCAGGCTGCAGCCTCTTATGGTTGCTCTACTCTATTGTCCTACTTCTTTACCTGTGGGATGGTTTTGTTTGTACATTGTGTCTTGTGTTTTAATATTCATTTTATTTTAGGAGGCCTTAAAAACATCTGGCTGAGGACAGCAGATGTAAATGAGCCTCTGACTAACTTACAGTACACCTGTTGATTAGTGTGCACAGTCCCTGCAAAATAAATGAATAAATAATTAACTATTGAAATGTGCTCATAGTGATGTTTCACAGGTACAAATAACCCTGCTGGTTTAAATGTTTATTATAGAGAATATGTAAGTAACTTGTGATATGGAGTTATATTAAACATGTGGGAGGCATCATTGTACCTGTAATAACGCCTCTCACATTTAACTCCTACAGTCTGGCTTCAGTTCACCTTCTGAGTCTCTAAATGTTGGATCACATGGGTCAGAGTCTCAGTCCAGGTGATCTCCTCCTCCTCTTGGCTTTGTTTCATAGGTCACAAGGTGGAATAGAAAGAGATTCTCTCTGGTATGAATGAAGAGTTATGGGACTGACTGATGGAACACAACTATCCACACCTCAGAAGATGGGCCTTGACCCTGATGAAGAAACATGTCTCCACTTCAGCATCACCAGGTGCTGAGCCAGTAGAGGTAAACATGCAGAACGTCCTGTTAGAAAGCAGACCACGTGGAACCTGAAGGTCCACTGGATGAGGAAGGGACAGGTGAAGGCTCATGAAGGGAGAGAGCCTCCTCAGAGAGGTGATAGATTCACAGTGTGTAGTGAGGGAGGGACTGGACCAACACACAGGAAGTACATGACACATAGATGATGTCACTGATGGACTTACCTGAGCAGGTGAGATCCAGGATGGAGAAAGAGGAATCTGACCTTATACACTCCCTCAGAGCAGATCCAGAATGAACACAGACAGAGTGAATCCACCACACAGATCTCCATGAGGACTCCTTTCTATCTCTGATAGAAACAGCAGAGCCACAGTCCAGATCTCTACAGAGAACATCTGCTGCCTTCAGGTTCCATCCATGGTAATCTACTGGTCTCCATTCTCCTTGATGTTTCACCTCCAGGGTTCCTTCACAGCGACTGGCTCCTCCCACCAACCTCACAGGTACTGAACCTAAACAAGAGAGTCGTCAGTAGAAGAACAAAGTGAGTTTCAGTAGAACAGAAATGAAGCAGATCAAAGCTGCAGCTCCTCTTCTACCTGAGCAGGTGAGTCCAACAGCTTTACCAGGTGAGCAGGTGTTTCTCTCTGAGCCTGAGCTTCTACAGTCCAGGAGAGCAGACTCATGGCCTCCACACTGGAACCCTTTGGTCCACATTGGAGCCTCCACTTCTCCATAGAGCGCCCCCTGGAGGACTGAAGGAGCCCCACAGCCAAGCTCCCTACAGACCACCTCTGCACCCTGCTGGTCAAAGTCCTCTTCACACACTGAGGACCACTGGTTAGACTGGTTAGACCTCACCTCCAGTCTGCCTGAGCACAGACCAGACCCACCCACCAGCCTGATGGAGTCTGGAGAGAAGACAGAAGATAAGAGAGACACATTAAAGACATCACACACTAAACAAAGAGGGTGTGTCCATGAAGATAGAGAGCTCTGATTGGTCCACAGGTCTCATCTATAAAACACAGCGTAGGTTCCACACTAGATGTTTGCATATGTTCAAAGGAGGAAGTTCACGTGTGTCAAATATATTCAGATTAATTGAGCTTTTTTTTAACCCCTTCCTCTGTCCATCAGGACCAAGACGTCCCCCCATAGAAACAGCTTCTTCACCTCATCAGTTTGTCTCATGAACCAAGTGTGAGTCCCTCACTGACCCAGACACTACATCCCACATTCACACAGTCGTCCACCATAGAACCTTTGGATCCTAAATCCACCACTAGAAGCAACATCTCTTCCAAGTTGGCTTTTCCTTTGGCCCGTGTTCAAAGGAGTGAGGAGTCCTCACTTTAAATCCAAGCACACTGGTGTTTTACAGGCTACACAACTCCACTCGGTGGGAGAAGCGCACACTGAACCCCTGAACCCAACTACACACATGCACTTCCTGGAGTCCGGTGTCTCGTAGCGCGCATACAGAGCCAACATAACCCTTTACCACCATCATCTACAGCCCCTATTTACATTCTGTTGTTGTTACCAAGCAGGGAGTTCAGGTTCAGTTTGTTCACCTGTTCACCACCTGGACATCACAGCTGGAATGCAGCTGGAAGCATTGAAGCGTTGAAAAGTACACAAACTGATGAACTAAACACATCAGAACTCAACACTGATGATGAATTGAGAGGCTGCAACTTGTTATGAGAAGTTCTGTAGTGGAAAGCCGGTTTATTGGAGCCACTTTACTGATAACTTGTGTTTAATAATCATGAGACGGCTCCCACACATCTGCACAAGTTGTGATTTGATTTCACAGGTTGCACTTTACACACACTCTCAGAAAGGATGTGTTAAAATCATACACACTTCTTGTGTTAGTACAAATTCAACACATGTTGTGTTGAATCGTCACTAATACATCATGTGTTAAGTAATTGTTCAATTGAGTTTCACGCTGCGCTCCCACTGCCTTGCGTCATTATTTAAAAAAAACACAACACACTCCAGTCCAACGGGTGGCGGTAATGCGGCTATAAGTCAACTCCCGCTAACTTCTAAAGAAGACCTACGTTCCTTTGGCGTTGAGTTGCTGAGGCAAGGAAAAACGAAGACAGGTAACGGTAAGTTAGTTATCAATACGATTAATGCTGTTGAAATGTAGAGAGCATTTTCGAAAATGGAAAACGGTAATGACTCGACAAGTTATTTTAACTAATGTAAGATATCATTAAATAACTTTAGAGACGTCAATATCTTGTTACTGCTATCTCCGTACTGGCGTTTCATTACTAGCGAACGTAAGCTAGTGTCCTGTGTTTTTGTTACCTGTGAAATATGGACTGAGCTGAAGTCATGTTATTATATGGGTCTACATCTTGTCTGATGCAGTCAACGTTAGCGTGATAGATGCTGTCGAGGGTCAAAGGCTGCTGGACCGCCCGCCCGCCACCCCTGATTGTTAAACAAAATTTGACATCGAGCTAACGTTAAGTGCTGCTAATGCTAACCCACTAATAGATTAGTATTGTAGCCGACATATATTCAGTTACTGAAACGGTTAAATTAACAAAAGCAATGTTTGTGGTAGACCGCAATATATATTCATGTATACACTGTTATGCGGGTTAGTGTTATGTTTTCAAAATAATTAAGTTAGCAGTCAAGTGCTAAAGGCGGGAAAATGAATATTGCATAGCTAACGTTAGTTGGGCCGTTGGGCCGAGGGTGGGGGAGGGTTTTTCTGACTTTTTCAACATGGGGAGCGGGATAGGTGTGCGCCTATTGATTGTAATGGTAGGAGAAACACTGGTATATCTCACATGTTAAAAATACTATTTCTGTCAGTTTCCAAATTGAAGCCAAGGGGCAATTTGTTCATATTTAATCCAAAAATTCACCATCAGCCATTTTTTTCTTTTACAGCATTCAAATGGAAGGGAGTGAGGCTCCCAAGACACTTGCAACAGTGTTCCTAGATGGGACCGAGATCTGCAAAAAGATGCTTCAGCTGACCTCTATTGCAGACATTCGTGATGCCTGCAAAAGCTCATTGACTTGCAATGCAGAATGTGATAGAATTCTAAAATTTAACATAGATTTTAATGAATACATTGACGCGGACATCAATGGCAATGTCGGAAATTTTGACAAATATCACATTTTGTTCAAGTCAATCAAGCCAAAACAACCTGGGAAACAGTTGGTATGTACGTATATTTAATAGTCTTGTGAAAACTGTCAATTACTAGCCAACTGTTAGCTATTTGTTGTTCTGTATCTTATGGACTATTTTGTCTACCAAGGAACTAACCCAGTAGATAAGCATTGTTTTCTCCACCATTACTGAGAAATAGTTGTAGCCTGTAAAAAGTTAAAATGAAAAAATACATAATGAGGCCTTGGATGCTGATGTCTCAGCAGACATTTAATATACAAATAGTTATTTTCACAGAGATCAAGTTGTAATATTGGAAGATTGTTGGAAGATGTAATGTATAAGTGCCGTACTATTATACAGCTGTGAGGGGAGAATCTGATTCATAATGGAACTCTATCATCTTAGTGATTGTATATTGTTTCTGATCAATTAATGACATTTTCTTTTGAAGGCTGAACCACCGGGTACAGATGCATCTGATTCATGTGGTCAATTGGAGGTATGGTTCTTGATAGTTGCATAGGTACTAGTATTGATAAATATTGGAATGATGTTAGTGCAAATGGTTTTCCATTAAATAATAATTTAACTGTTGAATAATTCATCTTGCTCATGGAAGTTGGATCTATTCTGCACCATAGGGTCAGGGGGTGCTCTTGTTTAAGTGGTGACATCTTTTCCTTTTTAAAGGCTGAGCACTTGAGTTCCTGTACAAGTCATCCAAGCAGTCAACTGGTATGTGCTGATACCATGGTAAAATATTTAGTGACCTATTGTTGTTCAATCCAGCATGGGGGGACGTTTGGTTTGTGTCAGATGTTTAGGACCATTGCATGTAAAATTGAATTCTTTCTTTGTTATTTGCCTTCACAGAATAGTCAAGGACAAATTGATGGTGCGCATGGATTTAATGCCGCCAGTCTGACAGCACTCATTGAGAGTAAGGCCCCAAGTGTACTTGCCGAATATGAACAATCCGGGACACTCTCTGTGACCTCCAGAAAACTTGTTGTGAGGATAAGTGTCAGTGATCTGGTGGAGCGAAGGGGATTGTGAGTTCATTTAACGTTTTTCCCTTTTTCCTGGAGATTATGAATGCAATGAAACAAAAATATGTGTTCTCTATAAAAGCCTTGTATAGTTTTCTATTTTTTCAGGCCTTAATTCCACTATTTTCTTTCAGTTATCCTTCAAGTGCTGACAAAGAGATTTTGGCTAAAAGCCTAATAACAGTCTTCCCATCACTAAAGATCAAGATACAAGAAGAGAATGAAGGATTTGTAAGTATAAACAAATGTCTTACAGCAAAATACTGTTTGCATTATATTTACTCAAACCTTTTGGCAACCTAGTTATAAGGCCACTGTTATAGAGATAAGTATTGCACACCTTGGTTTTAGAGAGTGACTCAAATGTTTTTGATGCAACAGAATTTGGGATTTGAAATTTCCCTTTTTATTTAACTTCATTCAGGAGCACTTTTATGACCCGGTGTCTCACTGTGGGTTCATCGAATTGAAGCTGAGAAACCTACGAAGAACCCTCCATGATGATCAGCGACGCTATCGCAAGCGCGGGAGGTCTAGTAATACCTCTGGAGTTAGTATAACACTGCAGGTGATTGCAGATGGGGAAGAAGAGTCAATCAAGGAGTGGATAACCTCTACTAAAAGGATGAGACCCTCTCCTGAGAACATTGCATCTATCAAAATGGGCATGGAGAAAGCCTTCACCAATTGAAGACTCTGGATCACGACCAAGTCGCCAACCGTGGCTGAGGTTTTTCAGCAGTACCCTTGCTTTGTGGACATGCCATACTTGGTAAGTAATCAGCATATTGGATCGTAGATGCACATCTAAACTTAGACTACTATATTTTTTTTAATACTACTATAAATACCCTTTCACTGCTTTTAATGATACATTAATCTGTGTTTCAAAATGGTTGTTTCTCTTTTTATATCATTGCTGTATTATCTGCTACTTTCCAGTTGGATGCAGAGTTTGGAAAAATGTTCCCCGGGAAGGAAGACCTATTCCTTCGGAAATGGGAAGGACATATTGTTCCAAAACTACTGAAAGTGGCTACACTTGAAAATGACCCACATGTCTTGCCAGCTAGTGAGGAAATTGATGGTAAGTTATGTTTCATGCATATTGGATACAGTCAACGTGTTTTATTTTTAATTTGGCAGTCACTAGGGACTATGCCATATTTTATCATAAGTGTCTATGGGATATCCGGGGGGCTTCTTCGTAACCATACATTACTATTTAAATTTAAAGAATTATAAAATCAGAAAATCAGTCTAGTTCAAGTGTAATTTAAATGTCTGATTCCTCTACAACAACAATGGCTCATCTTTTTCTATTGTGATAACTTTGTCTGAGATGGCATCAGTAATCATATATAGTATATCCCATTTTTTTTCTGCTTAGAGTTACTTTGCTTCAGAGCCCTTCAGATGCTCACACACTATTTGCCTCCTACCGCGTCCGGAAGGGCTAAAGGATGGGCCAAATGCAGTGTGAAATCGGCCCTTTCGTACATCTTGGACTTAAAACCGGTAAGAAAAGCAGCTTTGGTTCTATACGGTAATATTTTTATCCAATCCCAAGTATCAACACGTGCTAATCCATCTTTTACATGTACACTGTATGCTACAGTATTACAATTTTAGCATTGTGATTTTCACATATATGTTCTGAATTTTGTGTAAAACATGACTTGATTATATTTTGTTTTATATCGTGAATTTAGACAGACATTTGTGTACTATGATATAAGAAACTCAAAATGTCATATACTTGTGCTTTCCCAGACTGGAACAAGCATCCCAAGCCTTCTAGAGGGATCTCCTGAGGAAGCAGTGGGAGTCCACCAGCCCAAGCTTGTGTGTTTAGGGCACCCCAGAACACCAGCTCAGTATGTGATCATTGCAAAGAACGACAATGTCGCCATCCCCCTTCAAGACGAAGGTTTAACATGCGCCATTGACAAGTTGTTCAAACTTTTCTGGGTTTGCAACATGGCATATCCTGCCCAACTCGAATCAGTCTATAGTTTCTTTGAGTATGTTTATGACATGCCCATCTCATGTAGGAAGAGATCAAAAGTTGTTGAACTTATTGCAAAGCTCCAGGCAGTGTTGTAAGTTCTAACTTTGATTATCACTTGTATGCATATGTTGTGAAGCGGAATGATGATAATGCTATAATATATAGCAGACATCAGACCATTAGACTTGCTGTCATCTTTCAGTGGAAACCAACTCCATGAGAATCCTATACAAATTGATTGTTTAAATGTGCATTACCTAAGTGCAAGACATATACCAAAACCCACAACTTGTAACACAAAAATGCATGCAGCTGTTCAGTGATCCTGCAGATTTATGTGTGTAGCCTGATCTTCTCTGCTTTGGATTCAGAATTCAGATATTCAGAAGTAGCTCATTTGGGTTCAGTTTCTGTGACGTGATGCTTGGAATTTTTTGTTTAGTTAGATTTTACTTTATACGTTATTTATTTTTATGTATTAACTGCATTTTGTATATAAAATGTTTGTTTACAGTGGTCATTTGTGGTAAACAAATCTGAACATCCGTCAAATGTTTAAATATGAAATTAAGGAAATAAAATAATTGTGACCTAAATTTCTTGTAATCTTTGTGTTTTAAAGCATATTCACCAAGGAAAATTTTCATTTTAAGGATGCAGTATTAATGTTATTTTAGCACATCTTTTGTGTTATTTTAACACATTATGTTGAAATATAGAACACACAACATGTGTTAATTGAGCTTACACACTGCCTGTGTTAAAAGCTACACATGATGTGTTGTCCTTAACTAGACACACGGATGTGTTAAAAATTAACACATGATATGTTAGTTTTAACACATCTGTTTTGAGAGTGCACAACGTCTTTTAAAGATAATAATAAACAGGTGAATTACAGCCACAATTGCAGCCTGGTCCCTTATTGCTTAAAATACACTAAAGTTTGATCCAGTTCTCCAAAGCGTTGCCTCCAGGAGCAGAACTGGGCCCACATTCAAACCTCTATGAGCACAAAGTCAGCCTCACACTGTGATGTGCACAACACTAGACACACGTGTGGACATCACACACAGAAGTACTTGATGATGTCACTGACTGGCTCATCACCACACGTGTGTTACACACGGTCACACACAGCCGCCTCATGGTAGACCATCAGGTTTCAGCAGCATGAGATGCAGCAGGTGAGTTCACCTGTTCAACCAAGATGGAGGAGGAGAAGATCAAAGACAACCAGGATCAAATGTAACCAATGAAATGTGTCCATCTCTTGTGGACCATGTTGTGAACACGGATTCACGTGCAGCTTTTCCTGCTCCGTGTTTTCAGCTTTTCTTTAGATGTTCATTTTCTTTTCTTGTTTTTTGTACTAAGATCCAATGTTTGTGTGATGCATGAACACTGGACATGTTGTTGTTTCATTGTGCGTCTGCGTGTTGACTTGTTGACTCATTTGAGTGTGTGGATGAAAATAATCTCTATTTCCATCAGTGTGCAGCATTGGTCTGGTGTGGTGTGTGATGGAAGTGTGTGTAGTGTTGTACAAAGTGTGAGCACACGTTGTGCGTGTAATACTCTGATAAATATCAGTGGTATTTTATTATTATTGTCATAGGACTAAGTTAAAGATAAAAGTTCATACTAAATTGTTATTTGAAGATGTTGGAATGTATAAACAATTTCTGTTTAATATGAGAGACTTAAAAATATTATTTGATTTGTAAAGGTAATTCTGTTACGTGCATGATGTTCATGACCTTAGAGTGAACACTTCCGGGAAAGGACCCGGGAAAAAGAAGAAGAAGAAGAAGGAGAAAAATAGAACGATACAGGATCGGAGACCGGAGAACTGTGCGGGCGGTCGGCGTGGATCGTTGCGAGCGTGGACTGTGACTGACGTGTTCGGAGGGTGTGAGTCGGACTCCACACCCCCGTTGGAGGTTGGTCCACGCACGAAGCAAGCCCAGCTGAGGTGGCTAGCGGGAGCTGGCAGGCGCTAGCGGGAGCCAAGCTAACGACGCGGTTGCTGTGTCCGGAGGGCGTGTCCGTGCGGCCGCGGGACGCAGGTTGGTCGCTGCCTGTTGGATTGCACCCATCCACGGAGGTACCGTAGCGAGTGTTTTATGAGCTCCAACCACAGCGCGCCAACGATATTACAAAAGAGTGCGCTCTAGACTACATGGAGTTGAGAGAAGGAAAGACTATACCCCGGGGTTTTATATTTGTTTCCTGTATGTCCATATTCTTTGTTTCTCTTTTGAGAAAGGGTTCGGAAGTGTGTTTGCTGTTGTTTAGAGCTGCAACTAAGGATTATTTTAATAATCGATTCATCTGTCGATTATTTGTTCGATTAATCGATGAATCGGATAAAAAAATAAAACATTTAAAAACATTCATTTCCAAACCTTTATTGAAAAATAGAAGTGACTGTGCACTTTCTAAATATGTTTTGCACTAACAGATTGCTCTTCCCTAACCTCCCTAAGTAAGCAAATAAAATGGACTAACACAAAAAACATACACACATCGCATGATGTATACTTTACAGCCGCCAAATTAAATATATTAGGCACAAAAAATATTTAGATTAGATTTTTCCAACTTGTTTAAGTTTCTGAATCATTGCCGTGGTGCTCCCGTGCCAGGCCATGTCGCTTCTGCATATCTTACAATCAGACATGTCAACCCTCCCGAATTTCAAAGCCCCTCCCGAAAATATCCCGGACCGACCTTTCTCCTGATTTCCACCAGGACAACAATATTGCTGCACCATCCGTCACTGGGCGCGCTGTTTCAGACCGAACAATAATAAAGGTTACACCTTGAAGTCGAGCGCGGCGATTAGAACCTAAAACTACTGGCGCTGCAAAGAAAACCGCAGCATCCCCCCCCCCCCCCCCCGTTGCCCGCTAGGACCCGCACCCCCCATTTCAGTGTGAAATACCTGGGAGGATTTAGATCGCATTGGCTTCTCTGCCTCCGCATGTTTCAGAACAGTATCACAGGTCTCACCGATGGTCTTTCCTCTACCTCAGCTCTGCTCTTTATTTATTTTTCTTAGCAACGCTCTGCTGGGCGGAGCTTTTTTTCTCTCAGCTCTGCGCGGCGCGCACAACTTTTTTTTAATACTCAAACGTAATAGTCGCGCGACACAACGAATCGATAATGAAATTTGTTGCCAACGCTTTTACTAATCGATTTTAATCGATTCGTTGTTGCAGCCCTACTGTTGTTAATGCGCTGTCTCAACGAAAGAAACTGAGATCCTGTGTTTTCATTATTTGAGATGTGACTTTTGTCACTTGATAAGATTTAAGGTTTCATTTTCTGGAGTAAGGTGGCAAAAAAGGGTTACATGCGTTTAGTGGTGTAAATGTGGGCCATGTTTTGCACTTTGTGTACTTCACTGTCCCCAATCACTGAGAAGTAGAAGTACTAAAAGGGTTTGCAGTGTGTAACTGGTACAAACAGAATAAAGCCTGATGCAACGTGTGTGTTTCATGTGGTGACTAAACATGGTTTTGATGATTGATCATTAAAATGTTGATAAATGTGTAGTGTTTCATTCTGCAAAGGACTGGAGGTGTTTGGATAATTGTGTGTTCTGTCTTTAAAACTAAACCATCAAAATGGTGCTTCTGCAATCGAGGAAAACTTAAAAACCCAGCTCTTGTGTGTTGGTCCACTGCGTTCTTGTGTTTGTCAGTAACTTTAGAATTATGACAGTTTTTAACACACAAAAAGTGCACAACGTTCCCTTGATGCACCAATCGCTGGACCCAGTTTGGCCCGACTTCACACTCCCGTATCCGCATTAGACAGATTGTCCTTCTTCACACTGTGATGTCAACTACACATCACCCTGCTGTCTGCACACGACACACAACGTTCAGTTGTTGCACACACGTCTCAAGAGAAATCTCAACATCAAGCAGCAACACACAAATGTTGAAAGCAGGTTCAGCATCTTGTGTGTGAGGTTTAGAGAAAGCTGTGAGAAGGTGATGGAAGGCTTAGTCTCTGATGATATACCATGAATATTCACATATATGGATCTCTGTGTCTACGTTGTAGTCGGTGGACGTGAACATGTTTCTTCCTCCAAAGTGGGTCGTGACAGAAACACTTTAAGAACCACTGATTTCATCTAAAGACCTTTGTGATGAAAAGATATCCAGAGCTTCACGTTTGATGGAATGTTGTAACATCCATTAAACGACATTCTCCATCATTCAAGCAAATATTACTGTGTTACTAACAGATTATATTCAGCAGCCCGACTCACGGATTTGGGGGTTTTGCATTTGGAATGAAGAAATGTCTCTATAGCGCCCCCTAGAAATTGGACCACTTAGTACCACAGTAGGACAGTTTCCCCCCCGATGCCCGACTGACTTGAAGTTCACTAAGTTCACATGTTCTCTAGAACATGTTCTACAAAAAGGTCCATCATGGCGTTTAAATGCTTCCACTTAGATTTTACATTTAGAATTCAGTTAAAAACACACTTTTGCCGACTCCTCCTAAACGCTGATTCTGATGCTCACAAGAGTTTCTTTTGATAATTATTGGTTCAATGTCATCAGAAATCATATAAACTTGTTGATATCTTATTGTTTTCATAAGCTAGGACCAATGAGCTTCTAAGGGGCGTGGTTTAATAAGTCAACACACTTAACTTCCAAATGACCACCATCTTTGTAGCATATGTATATATTGCCCCCTAAACTGGCCCTAATGATCAAACATGATCTAATCTGCTCCGTATGTCTCTTATGCCACGACATCCTTAACCTGTACACATCCATGTGATCATTTTAATCCTGGTCATAGCGCCACCTAGTGGCAATGAGAAGTTACATGTTGTTTACCCTGCTCCTCACACATCAACCTGATCCCTCTCTAATGCTCAGACCTAAAAGAGACACGAGACCTTGATGACGTTAAAGATAAAGTTTGCAAAGCGTCGTTCCCGGCATCGCTCCATGTGGTTAACGACGACTGACTCACGGACGCTTTGTCCTCGGCCGCGTTCTTTGTCCTACACACCACAGATTCAAGGTGTGTAGTGAGGGAGGGACTGGACCAACACACAGGAAGTACAGGACACATAGATGATGTCACTGATGGACTCACCTGAGCAGGTGAGATCCAGGATGGAGGAAGAGGGACCTGACCATAAACACTCCCTCAGAGCAGATCCAGAATGAACACAGAAAGACTCAATCACCCACACAAATCTCTCTGAGGACTCCTCTCTGTCTCTGGTAGAAACAGCAGAGCCACAGTCCAGATCTCTACAGAGAACATCTGCACCCTTCAGGTTCCTTATATTGTCACCTACTGGTCTCCATTCTCCTTGATTCACCTCCAGTGTTCCTTCACAGCGACTGGCTCCTCCCACCAACCTCACAGGTTCTGAACAGAAACAAGAGAGTCGTCAGTAGAAGAACAAAGTGAGTTTCAGTAGAACAGAAATGAAGCAGATCAAAGCTGCAGCTCCTCTTCTACCTGAGCAGGTGAGTCCAACAGCTTTACCAGGTGAGCAGGTGTTTCTCTCTGAGCCTGAGCTTCTACAGTCCAGGAGAGCAGACTCATGGCCTCCACACTGGAACCCTTTGGTCCACATTGGAGCCTCCACTTCTCCATAGAGCGCCCCCTGGAGGACTGAAGGAGCCCCACAGCCAAGCTCCCTACAGACCACCTCTGCATCCTGCTGGTCAAAGTCCTCTTCACACACTGAGGACCACTGGTTAGACTGGTTAGACCTCACCTCCAGTCTGCCTGAGCACAGACCAGACCCACCCACCAGCCTGATGGAGTCTGGAGAGAAGACAGAAGATGAGAGAGACACATTAAAGACACTAAATAGCATCTTATTAACATCTTGTTTCTCTGAGAAGATCTGACTCAGAATATGAATCAGTTCATAAACTGATCCCTAGAGTCTGACAGAGCTGGAAACCAGTGAGTAAGAAAGCTGTGAAGCTGAAGGAGTGTTTTCAGGCTGGTTGGTGGTTGGTCCAGAGGACTCCTGAAGCAGCAGACATGTGGGCTTCATGTATAAAGACATCTTGGTGCTTTCAGTGAGGCAGCAGCTCATCAGACAAGTCTGCTGTGACTCTAGAGGGTGAATAAGTGATTCATCCTGGATACACTACTGTCATAGAAGATGTCACCGATGGGCTTACCTGAGCAGGTGAGATCCAGGATGGAGGAAGAGTTATGCAATAATAAACATCCCCTCAGAGCAGATCCATACTTAACACAGGGAGGGAATAACTGCCACACAGATCTCTTTGAGGACTCCTCTCTGCGTCTCATAGAAACAGCAGATCCACAGTCCAGATCTCTACAGTGAACACCTGCTATCTTCAGGTTCCAGAAGTCACCATCTACTGGTCTCCATTTTCTTTGATATTTTATCTCCAGTGTTCCTGCACAGCGACTGGCTCCTCCCACCAACCTCACTGGTCAGAAACAAGTCATCAGTAAATAAATACATTTCATTTAACGTTGACCTCTGACTCCTCTTCATTGGATCTTTACTTCTCTCTTCTGTCTCTAGTTACCTGTTGATGTGGGTTTTCCTTCAGCCTGGAGTTCTGGAACCATAAACAGTGAATGTCATTAAAGTCCTGAGTATGTGATTGAGCTTGTGTACAACTTTCATCAGTTGTTACATTAATATTCATTTAAAAACAAGACTTCAGCCAATCACAGAAGAGGAAATTAAAGAGGGATGTGTATTGTGACGAGGTGACTTGGGGGAA